>NC_084919.1:6829572-6924572 GCF_949316345.1 Pungitius pungitius
TTCCCAGGCTCCTCTCTTGAGCCTCCGAGGCTCCAGTTGTGTCGGAGCCTTCCAGAGGAACAGAAGGAGAAATAATGGGAGAGTGTGTGTGAGAGAAAGAGAGAGAAAGAGAGATTGGGACGCGAAAAAAGGGGGTACAATGATCTGTCCAACTGGAATCTTCCAAAATCCACAAAACAAAGGCACAGACACAAACACACAGACACACATACACACACACACACACACACACACACACACACACACACAGACAAGAGATATGAAGACAGAAGGAAAATAAAGCAGGATGGAGAGTACAATGAATTAGAAACAAATACATGCAAATATAAAAAGGTCATCAAAGATGATTGATATAAGAACACAGTGTGAGGTGCACATACTGACCACTAGGTGTCCTCATCACGGATGCCAAACGTGGGCAACCCAGAGTTAATCCCACATTGTGCCAGTATCTCCGGAGCATAAAACCAGCGTGTTGCTCCATCCACAACAGTGTTTAATTACAAAAACACAAAGAATGACTCCATCGGTCTGTGCAATATTTAAATCAGTTTCAGAGCTTTTTGACTGGAGCTGTAATCATTTCTGTGTGAGAACTTCAATTCTAGCCCACAATTGATGAAATGAACGCACTGTTAAGCAACTAGAAGGAGAAGCACACATGCATACAGATTACCACCCTCTGTGAACAAAAGTCCTAAATAATAATATTCAGCCGTTTTAGTTTTCAAGCCTGCAGTCATTTTGCAGGTGTAGGTGTCAAAGTGGTTCAAACAGAGCGCGGCTCATTTGGTCGCTGGTAGGAGGATCCCACGGAGAAGAAATCGAAATGAGGACCTGGATTCTTGTGTTTCTTCGTCACAAAGGTTCCTCAGCATGAGCGTGAAGAGTTACATCAGTGCATATGTGTGGAGATATTTACTCAAATAAACCTGTTCTTTTTGTTGTCGGGTTGGCGTTCTGTAAATCCCACACTGCCTCCAAGCTGTGAAACACACGTCTCACTAATGTGAAAGCTTAAAGAAAAACATTTTCAGTTGGCCAAAACACACTCTTAACAGTTACAGAGAATGTTCTTGAACCTGAGCATGTGATAACAAGTGACCACTGAGGGAGGGGGGACCCGCAGAGGGACCTTGGGGGCCGTGTCAACGTTTTCGGTGCCGGAGCAGGGACAAACATTGGGCAAACATTGGGAAAGGCTGGCAGCCTTTGAGATAGTGCGCCGTTGATCTAAGACTGAGGAGCTAAAGTCCACTATCTCCTGCCTGATACTAGCAGCCAAGGTCCTGCTGACACACAGAGCCACAGAACAAACACGGATACCTGAAGACAATGACCTTTAAACCCCCCCCCCCCTCCCCCCGCGGGAGAGGTGGAAAAAAACAGGAAGTGGTGAAAGTGACTCCTGTGACTTCCTCCCTAAAGGCCAAGAATGAATCAGGTGAAATGAGTGAAATGATTGCAAGTACACGGGTCATTGTACATAAAAGCGCACACACGTTGTTCCAGAGTGGGGAACACAGATGTGGTGTGTGTGTGTGTGTGTGTGTGTGTGTGATGGAGGAAGCGAGAGAGTGAGTCTTCAGATGTAGCGACAGATGGTATTTGATTACGGAGCAGACGGTCCGTGTTGTACAAAGATGCTGCCTCAGCCCGACCTGAGGAGCTGTAGCCTCCGGTTAAGGCAAGCGGAGGGAGGCAGGCGGAGGACGAGAGGGAAAAAGGAACACAGGAGAGAGGGAGAGAGGGAGGGAGGGGGGGGGAGAATAAAAGCAAGCAAGCAAGAAGGAAACACAAAAGAAGCGACTCCGAAAAAACGAGCATCAAAGCAAAGCGAGTGAAAAGCAGCGAGGCAAGAACAAAAGAAAGAAAGAAAAAAGAACAGAGCAACGGGCTGGCGCGATGGAAAGTACAACACAGGTCATGATAAGAAAACAGCACAATGACAGAGGGAGAGGACACAACAAGCCTGTGTAGTGTCTTTTTTGAAGATTTGCACATTCATGAAATTTCAAAGAAATGTGAAATATGTGGGAAGATGTCAGTTGAATAAAATCCCGTATCAGTAATTGACTTGTTTTTGTTTTATATTTCTTATTATTTAGAATGATTTGTGACAGCCACACACACTTGGAGCTAGAGCTAAAATAATTTGTTGATTCATAAATGGTTTGATTGACACGCAAATTAATTGATTCATTTAATAGAGACAGAATTTGGTTGAGGCTTCTCAAATTGTGAGGATTGAAAGGGTATGTCTTTTGGGGTTGTTGGTTCAAGTTTTATGAATTAATTTCCCTCCTATCTGATAATGAGCAGATGAATCGGTGATCCTAAACTCGCCGGTTATAGCCCATAAGTTAAAACTCAAATTTGTAATCATTTAATCAGTAGATACATGTCTAAGATTAAGAAGGTGAGGTTTCTTATCCTTGTGTGTGTGTGTGTGTGTGTGTGTGTGTGTGTGTGTGTGTGTGGATACTCGGAGAAGTCGGTGATGCAGTTGCATATAGGATGTATCACTACAATAACATCTATTGTGTCATTCAAATGACTTGTGTTTGTATTAAAGATTTCTCAGCCATCACTCACACACAGTTTGTTTGTCTGTAGAAAGTCACATAAATGAACAACAAACAGCATATGTTTTCTACGTTTTTTCATTTTTATTTCAATTTTTATACATTTTGCACAAGCTTGCATATATACTGCACATACATTCAGTTCATAGAGGGTGAAGGCACGAAAGGCAATTTGACTACTGGTTGTTTTTGGGCTGGGCCAAAGCGATACAAGGGGGAAAAAAAATCTCAAGAGAAAATATAAAACTGCTTCAAACTAGTGTCAGCTTTCTAGCTCACCCTCGGCCCCTTCCCGGAAAAACTAAACCAAACAACCCTTTTTTCTTCAAAACTGTCTGTTCAGCTGCCAAGATGTCCTTTTAATAATTTATCTCAATTGAATGAGGACGCTAGAATACCATTTTATAAATGTCACTTTAGGCAGATAGGGATTAAAATCTTTCAAATTGGTTCTACTTAATGAAATGCAGTACAGCCTTCCCTGTTTGAAAAAACAAAAGAAAACAACACCAAATAAATTAGGATAAATTAAACCAATAAATTACACAAAATCTGAAAGACAAATAGACACCAATAACAGAATAAAACAGCCATGTCTTGAGTTTCATTTTACAACCTGTGTGTAACTATTCAGACTGTAATGGAAACATGGCTGTTCCAGTTGGAATTACTGCACTAGAATTGAATAATAATGTCATACAAAAAAGCATCAACAGAACACTATTTACATAACATATTGCTAAGTTACACAAAGGCAGTATTTATCACTGTAAGTCCACATCATTGATATTTACAAAAAAAGAGGAGCAATATAATAATAATAATAATTTAAAAAAAAGAATTACCACTGAAAGCATTGAGAAACAAATAACCCTTTCAAACAGGTCAGAAAACAGATCAGAGGAAATTGTCGCAACACACACACACACACACACACACACACACACACACACACACTCACACACACACACACACACACACACACACACACACACACACACACACGCACACACACGCACACACAACACACGTTGCCAGCGCTTAATGAGAATCATTTACATGTCAGGATGGTAATCCCGGCAGGGGGGGGGGGGGGGCACAGTGTTGAGAATTGTGTCACTCACTGGTTCACAGGTTCTCATGGTCGGTCTTTTCTCTCACGCAGACACACACTCATATACATCTACACGCACACGATGCAAAGCGTACACAAATCCCCCCCAAAAGTCCAAACTTTTTCCAACAGTTTGAACCCGGTAAAAAAAGGGTATAAATCGGTTACTGTGTACAATGTGCCCCCTCCATGACACCGGTCTCCTGGTGACAAAGAGGTCTTGTCTCTGTCTCTCTCTCTCTCTCTCGGGTCAAACCTAGAGCGAAGCGACGGCTGTCTGCCCTGGTTTTTGGGGGCCGCTCCCTGTGACATCATCATCGCCCGACTTCTAGTCTGATGCGTCGTTCTGTTCTGCACAAGTTAAAGAAACGGATGCTGGTGCAACTTCAAGGGCACCTGCAGCTTAACAGGCCCCTGTTAAAGGCATGGCAGGGGAAGGGGAGGGGGGGGGTAAGGGGGGGCTGAAAAAGCCCTCTCCTCCGTGGGTTTTTGGAAAAGTGGGTAAGAGTTGGTGAGAGTGAGTCGTCACTCCTTCTTTTTTTTTTTTAAACCACTTTCTTTCTTCTCACTAGAAAAAACTGTACAGCTATTCTTTGTGTCATTCTTACAGTATTTACAACAAGAATATTTCATACTCTGAAGCGGATTCCACGTTTAGTTTTCTGATCTTGAGAAGACATTTAAAAAAAAATAAAGAAACCCAAAAACTGAAAACTGGTCACAAAACCTGAAAAGAAAAACTACAGCTATTGCTCCTAATCTACCAACAACTCACTCATTCAGAATACAGATTGAAACAAAGCCATCACTAAAAATGTATTTTATAAAACAATTCAACAACAGTGCGTCCAAGGAACTTCCACTTTTGTATATATATATTTTTTTACCGTAGATTTATCTTTTAAATTTCTCTAAAAAATGCTATATATGCATTTCAATAATGACCTCCTAAAAATCAAACAATCCCCAGAGAAGAAAAACGTATATTTCATGGCGGTATTACGGTCTTGATAATCCTTTTTGCACATAAGTCTTCATTATCCTGAATTAATCTTTTTAGGCGCAGGAACTGTAACTTCAGGGCGGGGTTGCAGGAAGGAGGGGGGGCAGCTAGGAGGGGCGATAATAATCTGTGCATTTGATAAAAGTGTCCTTTCCTTCCCCCTTTGTTTGCGGTGCTTTAGAGCCCTGGGCTGTTGCTTTGAGACGTCCGCGGCCCATCCTTCAGTGAGCAATGTGTCCGTCTCCCTCTCTTCTCTTAAGAACTCTGTTCGTGGGAGGACGAGAGAGGGAGGGGGGGGGGGGGGGACATAATGAAGGGAGTAGCTCCCTGTCTTTCTCTGCCTCCTTTTGTCGGGCGCTTTGTCTCGCTTTGACAAGTCAGCAGGTTAAGCAACCTGCCCCCCTTTTGATCTTTTGGGACACGCACACACGGACACACCGTGAGATGACGCCGCCGCGGTGGAAGCAACGCCGCGCTCGCACGCACTCTGGAAAACTCCTCAAGTCCTCAAACTTACCTCACCAACGGGGAAGTTTACCCTAACTGCTTCTAAAAAAAAAAGACTCCCAAAAGCCTGAATAGAATGATTGAAACACTAGAACGTCACCAGCGACCGCGAGTGGAAAGTCTGGGGTTTTGGAATCTCAGGTGAAAGTGAAAGGAAGCGACGTTTTCACACGCTGGGCCTTAAAAAAGCTGCCGGCGTGGGACGCAGGGACAGAGCGGAGGGATTCAGGTGCGTGTCGCTCCTCGCTCTGGGCCTTTGTCCCCGGCTCTTTGTGGCGCTGAGAGAGCTCCTCCATCTACCCCTGTGGTGAGTGCTCACCTCCGACCTCGCATTGTTGCACGGAGAGAGGAGCTGGCTCACTCAAAGGCAGGTGACCACGGAGGAAAGCAGCAGTGTGTGTCTGTGTGTGTGTCTTTGGGGGGGGGGGGGGGGGGGGGGGGGGCTCCACTTCAAAGCCGAAATAAAGAACTGTGTTTCAGCTTATATTCCCCTCTCCCTTTACCCCTCTTTAATAATCTTCCTCTCTGCGATGCTTCTATTTATATGCTTTTATCTATTGTTTCAGCAACGCTGTCTTTAGACTGTAGCCGCAGTATTCTGATGGATTCAAGTATCAACTTCTAGTGAAATAACTCAACATAGTGCTGTTTACACCTCCAATAAAAGCCTTCCGTACGACCATGATTTAGTGAACAATGCTGTAAGAAAACGTATTATCGGTGTATGTTCACATATCTGTAACAGATGATTAGACAAATACAATGTATTTAAAAGCTGAACAAATGGCTCATTAAGTGGGAGCGGTTTATTTAATAAAGCGGGACCGGTGAGATTTAGCCGTATAAAAAAACGGCAGGTCACGCACCGAAAGGCCTCACGTCTAATGCATATTTCTACACTGCACGCTCCATATCACTGGTGTCTGCCGCCTTGCTTCTTCTCCAGCACAGCTGCCGGACCGGTGCAATATAGGCTAGTCATTAAAGGCGTTTAAGTATAAGACCTTTCTGAGGGGCTGCCATTAAAATCCCAAATAGAAACATTTTCTAGGCAAGTTGCCCCCGAGCACCAAAACACAAAATAAACAGACCAAAGTCCAGCTCAGAGATGGACAAACAAAAACAGGTTTAAGGAGAGGGATGGGCAAAAGGGCAAAACATTTCAGAATCTAAAGTCTTGGAATAATATTAATAGCAATAATTTATTGTTTTTTGCGAACAGCATCAAGGGACAAACAAAATCTCGAAGTGCCAATCTTCAGCAAGCAGTGATGACAAATAATAATAATAATCATAAACAACAACAATAAGAATAATCTAAATAATAATGTACACCCAATAAACACAATGTCCTATTTGTAGGAAAAGCACACTTCAAAACATAGTAGAGCTCAGTAGCTATTTGAAACCAGTCCCACGGACCGGTGCAGACCAAGTCCGGCCTTAGTCCTGTCAGTAGCCTCACTAGGCCTTGGTTTTGTGTGCATGTGTGTGTGTGTGTGTGTGTGTGTGTGTGTGTGTGTGTGTGAGACTGTCCTACAGGGGGACATCTTCAGTAGCAAAGTCTATTGGGCACCTGCCGTGCGAAGAAAGTTCATTTGGACACCGACTGGATTGGAGGGACACCTCTCTGGGGTCCAATTGAAAGTCTTTAGGGAACCCAACCTGTGTTCTGAGTGGTGTCAAATGGGGACTCAGGATCTCCTTCCACACGCTGTGGACTTTGTTAGTGTTGATCATGAAACAAGCCAAACGGAGGATTTCACACGGGCCGAAAAAAAAGCACCCAATAAGATCAGAGTCTCTTCATCTCAGAATCATAAAAAAACAAACAAATAATGACCATCATGGGAATTATCATATAAGAACAACGAGACGATAGCTAGGTCGTTTAGGAGCCGCCGCGGAGGCTGCAGATCGGGAATGCTACTTCATAACTTTCATACATTCAAAAATAATTTATTTACTTTCTTTAAACAGAAAATCAAAGGAAAAGTTGAGGAAAAGTAAAGAAAAAAAAAACAATAAAAGAGAAAATTTTTAAATTCTATGAAATCAGAGAAATGAAGCCAAAGCGTTGTGCGAGAAGGAGGCGGAGGAGGAGGAGGGGAAATTTACTCGTGTAGAAGCTCTTGGAGACAATTGGGGGACTTGAAGATCTCGGGGACCTCGCTGTCCAGTTTGCAGATGACCTTGTAGATGGCCTTCTTCCAGGACGGGTCCACGTCTTTGCCCGCCACGATGGCGTTGAAGAACTCCCTCAGGGTGATCTCTGCCACCTCCAGGAAGCGTTCAGGGACCTTCACAGACAGGAAGGAAAGAAATGTTTAGTCATTAATGACACTTTGCCATAATGCATTGCTTCTCATCAAGGAGAAAAAACCACTGTAAGGCGTCAAAACCATCCAGGATTGACTCAAACAAATGTTTTCCCTTCACATCAGAAGGGAAGGCGGGTTTTTTTCTTGCGTTTTTATCTCCTACCTCGGGAAGAATATGCTCATAATTTAACAGTGGATGTAAAACCACGATCTTCCCGTCGGTCGAGTACCCACTTCCTTAAAAAGCCAGTTGAGGTGTCAGCCTGAGAAAAGTCACTTCTTGTGCCGCTCTCAGGTTTCTCACACCTCCCACTTCCCTAAACCCGCGACGCGGCGAGCGTGACATCTTTATGAGTCCCGCCGTAAAATCTGTGATCAAACAAGAAAACGGAGCTGAGCGGCGAGAGAGAGGCGCTGGCCAAAGAGGAAGCACTAAATGCTTTGGGAACAGGGAGACACGCCGCCTCTTTAGTGTCCCTGACAGCAGCGCTCACCGACACCATGGAGATGATTAGTCTGGCAAAGATCTGTGACACCTTCCCCCAAGCCAACACTCTGTCACACACACACACACAGAGTCACGGAAGCGTGAGCGCACACACGCCGGCGCACACACCTCCTTGTGCCAAGGAGATGACACGTCCTGTACAGTTACAGAGGTCCCCATAATGCTAAACAGACACACGCATGCACAGCAGCACAATCACACACAGGGGTGTGTTTGGCGGAGTGTCTCTGCACGTCTCAGAGCTCTGGGGCGTCGAAGCCTTCAGGGGTCACCTGCTTGGATAATGCTGACTGTCTCCCTGACCGCCTCCCGTGATGCTTGCACATACACAAACACACTCACACACACATGCACGCGCATACACAGCAGCAGCAGCAGCGGCAGCTTGCCCGAATGCCTGACTGAGCGCACTCCGCTGCACTCCTCTCTCCTCCAGCGTCCTGCAGATACTCATCAAGAGTGTCAGGACACGGCAAGGTTAGCGGCCACGGGGACACACACAAACGGACACGGTACACACAGGCATGCCTCTTCACGCTCAGACACACACACACACACGCACGCACACTTATACACGCTTGGGACAGCCACCCGCCTCCCCCTCGGGGTGATGAATGGAGGCTAAGATGCCCGCGTGTTTGGTGTGTGTGTGTGTGAGAATATCTCTGTCCACTGCTCGAGTGAGTCGTGAATAAGGGGCTTGTGCGCTCTATGTGTGTATGTACGCGTGTGTGTGTGTGTGTGTGTGTGTGAGAGCAAGAAAACACACTAGCTAACCCAATTCCCCAAATATTGGATTCCCCTCTGCTGGGACAGAAGTGCATATAAGTCATTGTTTGGGCTGCTGTCTGGAATACTGGCACAATGACCCCGGTGTGAGGGGCAACAACGCGCGTAAGCGCCGTAAACGCCGGCGTGCGCAGCCTTTTCCCCCGAAAGACCTCCCTGACTGGGCCCTTAGGCGCAGGGGGGGAAGGGGGGGGTGGGGGGTGCCGCATTACGAAGAATACGTCCGCGTGGAATTTCTCCTGACGTTTTGACTATAAAAGGACGGCAAAACGCTGACTACAAGGAGAAAGCAATGTCAAGGAGAAAAGGGCATCGGTATTTCAGATCCTCTTGACTGGGAGAGTGCGAATGGGAGGGAGGGAGCCGAGGCGGGAGAAGGAGAAGGAGGGGCCCGAGAAGAGTCTGAGGAGAGGGAGCGCTGGGAGTTATTCCTGTCCCACAAGCCGCTGTTTTGTAAGTACGTGTGAGCTGTGTATGCATCGACCACGCTGCCCACCAACCAGCCGTGAGCCGTAACCCCCCCCCCCCCCACCCCCTCTTCCTCTCTCTCTCTGTCCCTCTCTAGGGTCAGCTGTTGGGCCTTTGTTGCAGAGGCATTGTGGGGGATAATCCGGTGTGGCCGCTCATTCGCTCGGCTGTCCGGTAAATGGGGCCAATCGCGTGGCTCACAATCCTTCATACATATTTCATTGGGCTTTTTTTAACAACTTCTCAGCAAAGCCCAAAATGACAGGACAGATGTACAAAGAGGGGAGGACAGAGGGGAAGGGAGGGAGGGAGGGAGGGGTGGAGAAGAAGAGTATGGATGGTTTTTGTGTGAATGACTCTTGGAAAAGAGGCGATGAGGGTTCCCCTACGCAACGCCAGCAGAATTTGGGAAAACGCAATATTCTTCCCTTCGGACTGTGGTCGTCGCTGGAAACATTTCTACGGAGCGGACGAATCGGGGGTTACGCTCCCTTTGCCTTTTTTTACGTGTGGCAAAATGATCTTTCGGAGAAGGGTGATGAAAGCCCGCTTCGTTGGCCAGTCAGCGGCTGACAGATAACTGTGTGAAACTTTCCGTGTGATCCCAACTTCAAACGTGAATACAGACACTATCACACTGTGCAGGTGTACTCGTTCATTTGCATCCGTGTGGCCGGACCACTTCACAATCTCGTTATGGGATTAGATCAGTATCTCTGTACAGGCCTCGTCAACAGGGCGCATTAAAAACCTGTGATCAAAGCACAATTTGATGGTTTTTTTCGAGGTAAGAGAAAGGAAGAAACAGGATCATTAGTGTGACTACATTGCAAGTGTGCACATAACTGACGAGAAGCAGAAGGACAGAACCAAGGTTGAACCCACTGAGTAGTTGGTTGGAAAGTGGTTTCCACGTTGCTCTGAGATGTTAGTGAACGGAGACCATGGAAGCATCTGTGTGAAAAGGGGATGTTGTTGCGGCTCTACCCCCCCCGGTACAACACAGTGTAAAAGGAGGAGAAGGGAATCAGCCATACGACACAAAAAGAACGAGGGGCTTCTCGGACGAGGGGCAGCGATGAGGCAGTTAATCACTCTCATTCACCGACTCCCCCGCCCCGCTCTGCCCCACCCCCACCACCATTCTCTCCACCTCTCTCCATCTCCCTCTCTTGTGACAGGTTGCTTTGAGACAGAAGGATAAGCTCTTTTTCAGAGAGAGGGAATCGGATTTCCTGCTTTTTGATGAGATAATAAAATATGACGGAGGACAATAGGAGCCTGTGGACGGCTCGCAGGGACCTATTCACTCCGGCAGCGGCCCCCGTCTTAAGACTGCTTAGACAAACGTTTAACAAAAAAAAGGTAGCCAGAGGCCCAAACCCTCGAATGAAGGCTACTGTTACACTGCGTGTGTGTGTGTGTGTGTGTGTGTGTGTGTGTATCTTTGGTTGTGTTTCGGCAAAGCCTGAGAAATCTCTCCTCTCTCGGTGACTCAGGGTTGAGCCGTTTGTTTGGCCGACGTGTTTCTCCCTTTTTTTTTCGCTTTTGGGAACTGTCAGGAGATGTATTGCGCCTTCTATTTGCACAGCGTTGGCCAAACAAGATGAGACCCTGGAAGATAAGGCTTGTGTGTGCAAGTGACTGTAGCCTTGAAGGATGAAATGCAGGGACACAACATGAGCCCCCGCTGCCAGCCAGGTTAATTCCTAACCCCGACTCGGCCTGGGAATGCCAACACTTCCCATGTTTTTCAGTCCCGGTGTTTGTCCGCGCGTGTGAGAACGGGAGTTTATAGATTTTTTATTTAGCACTGAGCGCCATCGAAGGGGTCCCCTGCCATTGGCGTATCATACGCTTCTGTGCCTTAGGAGCATTCTCACTTCTGCTGAAAGTGAAACGAGTGTTTTCAAGCTGAAATGGAAGTTGAGCAGGCCAGTGACATTTCGGTGAGTCAAGCCAGAGCTTCCCGAACCTCGAAAAAAAACAACACACACACACACACACACACATGTCACAAACTAGGCCCCTGTGCCTCACGTATCTGCTCTGATCAATAATCTACAAAGGCCTCGATAAGCCCTTGGTGCACACTGTCACTTTGGGTAAACACAACCCATGTCCCCTTTTCTTCCTACTCCCCACGTTGCTTGCCCCCCCCCAAGGTTGATAAGAGCGACGGCTGACGAGGGCAGAGCACAGTGGATCCCTCTCCGGAACGCCCCCCCCCCCCCTTCAGAGTACTTAAAGCTTTCTTAAATTTCTCAACCTTTAGATTTTTCCTGAATCCGTCTCGAATCCTCAAATCACTCATGTGCTAAACGTGCGTTTATCTGCGTGCTCGATCATGTGCTTTGAAGTGGAAACAGGCCTCAAAGCTGAGCAAACACCAGCCACCCTCAGTGCACTGATAGCCTTGTGAACAGGGAGCCTTGAGGGGCTGTTGTGTATATATGTTTGTGTGTGTGTGTTACTGTCTTGTGTGTGTGTGTGTGTGTGTGTGTGCGCTCATGTGAGAACGAGCACTAGCGTCACATGGGCTTTTCTCAAGGTGCACCTCCGCCAGGGAGTCAAGGACAGGACAGGGTCAAAGCCACTGATGGAGTCGTTTTTCTATCTCATCTTCCTCGCTGCCATCTTTACTTACCTACACCCCCCCCCCCCCCCCCCACCATTACACACACGCAGCCTGCACATTTATTTCGTTTCGGGGCCTCCTTTGACAACTATTTCCGCCCCTGCGGCCACCTCCTCAGTTTGCTCTGTTTAATAGAAATTGGTGGCTTTGCCAAAGGGGGGTAACTTTATATCCAACCATACAGACAGCAAAAAGAATTGCCCACAGCGGGGGGGGGGGGGGGGGCAGAAATCACAGTCCAAGGTGGTTTAGAGACTTAAAAATTCATCGTCTGAGCTCATATGGCAGACACAGGCTGAGAGAAAGCATCTAAAAGGAGAGGGGGTCACAGAGCGCTGTAATGGGGCCCCTGGAGGTCAGGAAGTCAACCCGGCTCAGAGAGGCAGACAGAGCAGGAGGCACAAGGGAAAGAAAGGAGCGAGGGAGTCTGGAAGATAGGAACAGGACATCTGGAGAGGAAGAGAACAGAGGGAGGGAGGCAGAGGAAGAATAGAAGTGTAGGAGGAAGGAGGGTGAGGGTGGGAGGCCGAACAATAAACGACGGAGAGCAAGGAGCTGCCACGACGCAGGATGTATAGGGAGGGGAAAGGAGGAGGCGAGGGGAGGGGGGGAAGTGAGAGAACAAGATGGCAGGAGAAGAAAGAAATATAATAAACTGCAGAATGAATTGAAGGAGGGAGAGTTTGTCGTCAGCAGGGGAAATGGGGAGTTTGTGTGCACGTGTGTGTGTGTGTGCGGGTCTGTGTTTGAATGGGGGGGGGGGGGTTGCTTTGACACATCTGCAGCTCTGATGCACGCCCTGGTCATTTTGGCATGAGTCCCTTTGCCACGCTTCATTAGTCTCACCCCCCCTCCCCCCCCCCCCACACACACACACGCTCGTGCACAGAGACCAAAATGGTCCAGAAATAATGACATAATCAGCAGCTGTGCCACAGAGCAGGCTGCCCCCCTCGCAAGGTGACCAGGGACAGAAGGGGGGAGGAGAGTGGAGGAAAGTGGGCTGGGTGTTGGGGGGGGGTGGAAGAGCGCAGCGAGGGGGTACGTTTGTGCGAGCAGGTGAGAAAAGGAGGGAAGCGATGGTGGAGTTCTTTTAAGTGATTCCTTGCTCCTTCCCCTGGTGCCCCGGGCTCCACACGCAGCGTCGCTCATTTAATCAGTGCACAGAGGGAAGTGGCTTATTCTCACACACACACACACGCACGCACGCACCAAACGCGTAGGCCAGCACACACTCGGCGCGCAGTGAAGAAAGGGACCTGTCAGGCCACGTCAAACGGGGGCCCGCGATAGCTACCGGCCATTCACCGAGAAGCAGATGATCCCGCTCTCTTTTCGTTCATTAAATCTCCTTCAATGAGAGAACTAAAAGCCAAGGCCGGTCACAAAATGATGCTCATGGCGCGGTCAGAGTTCGCTGTGGTATCTGAAGTAGAGGACGGAGCGGGGTACACCATGACCTCACTGGTCTTTCAATCAGGTTGTTGTTCCTGTGGTCCTTTGGCTTTTATTTTCTTTTCTTTTTTTTACCTACTGAACATTGTCCATTAGTTTATATTCTACTACGCTCACTGTGTTTGGAACTGGATATGCCAAACAGCTGTGCTATGCACGCATGATAAAAAACACATGTTGGGGAGTTTGGTGTGTTTCTCTATGAGAGCGATAGGCATAAGGGAAATGACAGTAGACACTGTGCGAGGAGGGGGGGGAGGGGGGGGGGGGGTTAGGGGAGGCGTGTGTAGTTGACTTAAACCCACTGGCAAATTGTATTGGTTGTATTTTTGGCAGCTCTGAACTTAAATCTATACTGCCAGCTTTTCATCTCCCTCCCTCTGTCTTCTACCACTTTTTTGTCTTCAATCGCTCTTCAAAGGGAACCCTAGAGCCTTTTACTGGAAACACCACACCTGTGAGCAAGTGTGTGTTCTTAGGCACATGCATGTATGTTTATACAAGTTTGGATCTGTGTCTTTTTGCCTGTGCATCCAGTGCAACGGCCGTGACCTCCTCACCTCTAATTCCCTGAGGTTGGACCCGGGTCAAAGACGCACCCCACGCACACAAACACACCCAAGAGCCCCCCCCCCCCACCCCCCCCCCAGGAATGAAGGAGTGCAAGACAGGGAGGAGGAGAAAATAGACATTAGCCTCTCTGGGCTGAGAACAAATGGAGCCCCGAGAGGGACGTGAAGAGGAGGAACGAGGGAGCGAGGGGGGAAGGAGAGGTGAAGCACACAAAGCTATGGGGCACGGCGGTTGGACAGACAGCATCTGCTCTCGTCTCTCTGTGGTTCTGGTAATGGATGGAGACTTGTAGAGACACAGGCGAGCGGGGAAGGAGGGGAGAGAGGGGAAAAGCTGGGATACAGCTGGGTGACGAAGTGCGACTTCAACTTTAAAAAGTTGTCCTTCTTCGTTTCCTTTTCCAATTTCGATGAAAAAGCAAACAAAAAAACACCGTGGCTGAGTGTGTGTCTGTGGGAGGGCGTTATCAAATTCAAATAGAAGGATGACAGACGGATGGACACACAAAAGAGGAAGAGGGACAAAAGGAGTGAGACATCTTTCCAATAGGAGAAAGAGCAGCTGATAAGAGTGGACACACGATACCCGCATGTGTGTGTGTGTGCGTGTGTGCGTGTGGACGAAGGCCTCTCACCAATTTCTGCTGGTATCTCCCTCTCACATAGAGATCATATGGACTTCCTCTTTTAAAGGCCGAGGGGTGTGTATGTGTGGGTGTATGTGTGTCCTCTGTGGGAGGAGTGGTCACTGACAGAGGAAGCTTGGCCTGGTCTGTCTTATGGAAATCTGAGAGTTTCCCAGAGCCATCATAAAACTGCCTCTCTATTAAACCCCACCTCTCTCTCTCTCTCTCTCTCTCTCTCCCTCCCTCTCTCCCATTACCAGGTCACACACATTCCTGTCTTATGAAAGATGATGTGTGTTGTCATTGGGGGTTCAAAGACGGACAGAGGGGGCCGGGGAGTATAAAGAAAAGGACACTAAGCGAGAATTTTCACTTGAGTCCTCACATGAAAGCGCTCCGCGCTCAAAGTCAAGGCTTTGGGAGGCCGGGTTTGTTTCGGGAAGACTTTGATGGCGATGGACAGAGCGAAGGAGAAGCGGAGAAGAAAGAGAAGAAGAGAGGGGATCGGGGTGGGACGAGGGGGGGGGGGGGGGAGGAAAGTAGAGCAGGGTTCTAGGTAATTAACGGCAAGCTCTTTAATTACTGCTAGTGTTCATTATGCCAGAAGGAATGTGACAATTATGCCATTAAAACTTCCTAATGGGGGGAAAAAAAAGCGAGAGAGAGAGGTAGGGCGGAGGGAGGGGGGGGCTCGTAGCGGAAGACATGCAAAAGAGGATGAAAGAATGAAAGGAGAGAGGCAACAGAAGGAAGAGAGAAACGACGAGAGGGAGTGAGGGAGGAGGGATATGAAAGGAAAAGGGGAAACAATCGCGACAAAAGAGGAGCTTGGAGGGAGATGGGGAGCGTATTAGGCCAGCACAGTGACAGAGCAGATTAGCATCAAACAAGAAAGGCCACAGACGTGTGTGTGTGTGTGTGTGTGTGTGATCACTGAAACAGAGGACATATTCATTCCAAAGACGCCACCAAGGTGGATGGAACTTTGATGATGCAGAATCTGGCAAAGGGAAAACTGTGTGTGTGTGTGTGTGTGTGCGCTTGCTGAATCTGCGTAGGCTCCTGTTTCAAGTGGTGGTGCGGGCAGGTAGGGGAGGAAGAGGAGGAGGAGGAGGAGGAGGAGGAGGAGGAGGTGGTGGAGGAGAAAGGGGAGAGATCCACAGAAAAAGGCCTTTGGGGCATCTTGATACCCATCCAGTACATTTCCATCTCCACATTACCTCTATGACTCACGCACACACACATAAGACAGAGAAAACATAACAAATGTGTCCGCTCACATATCTAATACACACAAACACACCAGTATCAAACAGCAAAAGAACACAAAACCCACGCACCCGCATTCACAAACACACAAGACCACACACACACACACACACACCAAAAAGCCACACACAAACACTTAGCACGCAGTCTTCGTGCTCACCAAGGCGGTTGGCTTGTCGGGGGGGGGGGGGGGGGGGGGGGGTTAGGATTTGCATGGCTGGGCAAATTTTCCTTGTACTAAACTCTAATCAGCTCCTGTATCTCTCAGACACCTGCCCAGCTAAAAAAAAAAAAAAAAACCTTAATATGCAAAACACCTTCCCTCCCTCTTCCCACTGCCGCAGCTCCTCGGCCAACAGAAGACTTATTCACCTGCCTCTCTCACTCTCGTCCCGTCTGTCTGTCTTCTTGCAAATTTTCACATTTATGTATGCAAATAGGCTGTTCCCCTTAAGCCGGTTTTCAACAGTGGCTTCCTGGTGCCGGGGGAAGAATGAGGGTTTTGTCTGAGATGCGCGGCCTGATGATTTATGCTTCGGAAAGAAGAAGTTTGTCAGGGGGAAACCACGCAGCGTCACCTGCGCTTGGGCAGCTATAGGCCGTGTATCCATATCAGCAGATTCATAGAAAAAATAAAAATAATTATAATTATAATGTTGCTCCCGGTTGCTTTATTGCTGAAGTGTGTAAAAAACTTGGTTGTAGGAGAAGAGTCAGAGTCGTCTTGGATTAAAATCATTCCCCCCTCTCACTAATCAAAAGCCACATCATGAGCGGCTGAAGTGGAGGAGGGGTGTCATTTTTCTTGCTGCTACTCTCTGATGGACTTTGGGCTTTTTGGGACCTCATATACACAAGTGCCTCTGACTGCCAGAGTCTTTCAAAGCCTCCCTTAAGAGGGCTGAAGATGGATGTGGGGAAGTGTGTGTGTGTGTGTGTGTGTGTGTGTGAGCCCCAGTGGACAAATAACGGACACAGAGAGAGAGAGATGGACGTAAACAGAGTGAAAGAGAGTGAAGCACTTTAAATGTGAGCGCTGCAAAACTCCCACTGCTCGCAAGGGCACTTCTCACCCGCACGTCATCTCTCTTACCCCCCCCTCCCCCCCCACTCCCCCCTCCTCTCCTTCTACCCTTCTTTCTCCCCTTCCCATTCCCCTTCATTTCCTTTCTCCCTCCCCACCTCCCTTCATCGCTTTGTCTCCGAGCTCTCACCCTCTATCCCCTATCTATCCATCTCCCACGTCCCCCTCTCCCCCTCTGTCTCTCCCCTTCCTCTCACTAAAACAGTAGGACGCTTAACCTTGATAACAGTGAGATTTTTCCCCCCTCAAAGTGACACACACACACACACACACATTCACACACACACACACACACACACACACGGGAGAAGTGCTTTGCCAGCATGCCAGGCCGGTCCAAGGGACAGCTATACCCTTCGAGGTGAACAGGACACTTGGAAATGCAGCAACAACAAAACACTCACACACATAGACTTGATCCCTCTGACACACACACACACACACACACACACACACACACACACACACAGGAAAACCCAGATCACTCCAGGTCCTTCTTAGCACAAGCCTTTTAAAGGTCTATTGTCAGCTGACATTGAGAGAGCACTGGCTTCCCTGAAACACACACACACACACGCACACACTCATTTTTACACACGCATGCACACAGCGGCAAAAGGAGAAGTGTGAAAAATGAAACAAATTAAAGGTGAAGTTGCCTGCAGAGAATTTATGATTACAATACACTGCAAGACAAACACAATCTCCCCACAGATAGGAAAATGAGGACAGGGAAGTGAAATGCAATTTCTCACAAACGCACACACAAACAGAAGTTGAGGCGGCCGAGCGGGGTGCCAGTAAGGTTTCTTCCTCATTGGATGCGAGTTCCTTGTATCTTGAAATTGCTAAAAACCTGCGACGCAGAAGTCCTTGCACCACCTGCCGTGCAGTGAAAACCGCGTGGCTCCAAAACCTTAAATTGTCGGCTTTATTTTAAGGCCCGAAAAGGAGGCAGGAGGCACAAGAGTGCTCGAAATCAGCATCGTGAACAGCTGCGGCGAGGCGGTGTCAGAGAGGACACCGGGAGACGGTGTCACTCTACCCGTCTGCATCCCGAGGTATCGGGTGTAGCGCTTTTTTGATTTGTGCCACGCGCACGCCATTAACTCTCAGCTCCTGCTCTCAGAAAAAACAACGATCCTCTCGACTGCACCAGAGACTGATGTGAAGTGTTGGTGTTTACCTCAAAGTCATTGGCCTTGTTGTAGTGCATGTTGAGGGCTCGGAAGAGCTCGCAGTCGCGGCTGACGCCCAGCTCCTCCACCCCGGTGACCCCGTCGTTGATGGACTGGCGGGCGAACTTCTCCATCTGGATGTAGTAGAACTCCCTGAAGTTGCTGAACCACTTGATCAGCTGGGAGGTGATGCAACGGTTGAACTGCAAAACGAGAGACGAGGAGGAGTCAGCGCTGCCTTGTTCGCACACGGCTGGGATCTGTCGGTATGAAGAGTCGACATGCAGGCACGGTTGGCGTGTAGAGTCGCGCCTGAACCTTGTTGAGTGAGGATCACGGCCCGTCATCTCACATCAGGGGAGTTGGGACTTTAAAAGGCTCGAGAGAAAGATAAAAGACGAGAGACAGGTTTGAGGACAGAGGGGAGGTAATAGAGACATTAAGTAAGACAGCGAACAAGAGAGGGGTGGGGGGGGGGGGTGTGGTTCATCTTCTCCACTGGGAGCAGACCTCCCCCTATCGTAACCCTGAGAGTGCAGAGAGAGGTGGAAGAAGAAGGTGGGGGGGGGGGGGGGACCCTCAAACACATAATTGACCAGAAAAACGATTAAGTCATCATCTGAAGCGCCCGGGGGGGGGTGGGGGGGGGGTGGTGGGGGCTCAAACATGTACTTAACCCCCGTTCACCAATTACACCCCGATTCTCCTCCCTCCCTATGCGCACCTCTCAGGGCAGAAAGAAAAGAGGAGGAAAAAAGAGCACACAAATGAAGAAAGAGAGGGAGAGACAGAGACAATATGAAGGCTGTGGCTATCTGATCTGTGCCGCTCTGCTGCATTCAATGGGGTGAGGTAAACCTATTAAGAGCCTCGGCTGGTCCCAGCTCGTTTTCCGCCTGGTCTCAGCAGTGAAAACACACTGTCTAAACATTTAAACCTCTAGATAAGGACCCCGGGGGGGGGGGGGCCCTACTACACCCTCCTGACGTACAAATAACACCTTCACGTCTTTGCCCTCAGTGATTCCCAGAAATCACATCTCATCAATTCCGACAATCTAGCCTGTGAAACCTTGATACCCCTAACCCTCACCCCCACACCCTTCATCCACACACACACACACACACACACACACACACACACACACACACACACACACACACACACACACAGAAGCCTTCACTCCTCCCTCCCCTCTGCTCTTTTTGTGGCGCTGGAAGAATGGGGGGACAAAACGCTACTAAACGCTGAGCGGACTGCTCGCTGGGGAGGCAGAGCGGTTTTGACATGGAGATTAGGCTCTGGCCATTGTTCGACAACACAGACACGCACAGACACGCACACGCGCACGCGCGCACCCCTCGCAGTCCGGGATGGAAGTCAAACACACGCGCAAAGCACACGGCGACGAGGCGGCCATTCGTGTGAGCGCCGGACCAAGGTGGGACGGGGGCAGAGAGGAGAGGGGCCTCGCCTTTCTGATCAGCAGACGACATAACGGTGGACGGGAAAAGAATAAGTCCGCTGACATTGTTTGGTTGGGGGTCTGGGAGGGCGTGTGTGTGTGTGTGTGGGGGGGGGGGGTTGCATGGCGGCTGTCCTGGAGTGCAGGGTAAGCATAAATTGGAAAATGAGGGAGGGAGGAGAGGAGGGAGGACGGGTGCAGGTCAGCGCCGTTGGACAATAGGGTTTCACTGGCAGGGGTGTGTGTGTGTGTGTGTGTGTGTGTGTGTGTGTGTGTGTGGAACGTGAGCAGTCAGCAAGCTGGGGTCGTGACATCGCAGTGTCAAACAAACAAACTACTGACACTTACAAATACGTCGGCTGCACGGGGGGCTTCTCTTAAACGCGCACAATGTAGCACACAGCCGCAGTGTGACAGGGCAAAAAAATACACAAAAAAACACAAAAAAAAAAACCCACACGATTTCATTTCAGTTTCAGTTGTTAATTTTAAGTCCCATCGAGTGCCAATCTGAGGCATCTGGTGAAGCGGCGTCGATCTGTGCGCACACACACGCTGAGATTAAAGTCAGTGAAAGAGTTGCCATTGCTCACACGGGAGACCTTTGGTGTCACGGCAGCGGAGTGACGGACAGATTTGTCATTTGGACACGGGTTACTTTATTATACGGACAGCTCGGGGGAAGATGAATTAGGGTCCTCCACAACCGAACTGAGCCGCCGCTCGGTTTCCGCACAGAGCACTCAAAAGGCACGATATTTACTGTGCACACAGCTAAATGTACTAAATCACATTGTAGCTGCAGAAGCTGCACCCGACTCACTCACTGACTCAACTCTGGCAAGTCCCCCCCTGCAGCTTCCAGCAGTCTTGGCTCATTATGTTGCTGGTGGGGGACAGAGACCCCCTGATAGCGGCTAAAGACGAGTGTGTTCAGTGTATAAGAAGGGAATTGGTTCAAAGGAGCACATCACTGCAGCTCCTTAATCAGAGCTGGCAGGGGTCAGCCAGCACAGACATGAGATGCAGGGTGAAAGAAATGTGTGTGTGTGAGCACATACGTGTGTGTGTGTGTGTCAATGTGAGCCTGGCTGAGAGGCAGATGAGAGAGAGACAGCGAGAGTGTGTTTCTCACACTCACACTCAAGAGCCTGTGAAAGGTCAGCGCTTAGTGCTAACAGCACAAGATAGAAAGGGGTGCGCATGCACACACACACACACATACACACACACACACACTGCTCATGCAAAGGTGCATACTTGAGTCCAGAATAGGAAAACACTCTGGTTCAAATACATTAGTTGCTTGCCAAAAGCATTTTTGCCGTTTTGACCGTCGGTCCCAAACTTCTGTAAACACACACCAGCTAAATCATTAATGTGAAGTCATTTGGATCTGGGATAGAAATGTTTACCAGAAGAAAAAAAAAATTGGATGAAAACATATTCAAGTGTGTCTCTTGCCAACACTTTCTCTGACACTGTGGTCAGCAACGGAGCAGAAAGCATGCAGATGACCTCAGAGGGCAAAGCTGCATCCAGAACAACCAGAGAGGAGAGCAGAAAGACAGAGAAGCCTGTGCAGGCCTCCCTCTCTCTCCCTCTCTCTCTCCCTCTCTCTCGTAAGCCCCTTCACAGTCATGAGGGCTTTCCAACGTTTCCTGTTTTCGCAGGGGTGAATTGTGGGAGATAATCTCCGGCTGTCTATTGGCTGACTGCACACAAAAAGCGGCCCTGGAAAGCGGGCTTTTGTTACTGCAGCGACTCAAATCCAGCGGCTGGCTTTTCTTTCTCCCCGCCGAGGCACACATATAGTATGCCACACCATCAGCGAAAAAAAAGAAAAGAGAAGGAATGATATATAGAAAAGGGAAAACTCTCCTAACTGACCGGTCACACAGCACATGACTGGCCCAAATACTAAAGTTTGTCACTAAAAGAGAAATAGGGAGATTAAGGTGCCGAGAGTGAGCGATCTATTTCTTCATTCATGTCGGTTCAAACAACATATAATTAATATACAATCCACACACTTCATCTCTTTAGAAATTGACTGAGACATTACATGTCATTTAGCTGACGCTTTTATCCAAAGCGACTTACAATAAGTGCATTTTGAGCAGTTTCAAAACATGTTATAGATGAGTACAATGTAAGTGCTACAATTTGTTATTGCTACAGTTTGTTGGTGTTTTAGTCATCCTTTATCAAAACGGTATCTGCAATCCTAATGAGGCGTCTTAAAGCTATGGATGATACGGGCTGTCGTTCACGGCACTAACAATGGTATTTTGACAAATGTGTCAAAACAATCTATAAAGACCAAAAGTCAAGTAAGGGACAATAGTCTTAAAGAAGCCTAATCAAGGGGGAACAACAGCCACAGTGTCCCCCAGTTATTAGGGCAACCCACTTCCCACATTCATTAGATTCTTGACAGTCAAGACCTGATTAGCCTTTAAGACTTTGGTCGGAGGACAGCCATTCGCTAAGAGGCCGCATCTAAGTAGATAGGCGCCTCATTCTCATACATGTCTGTTAACTTATAGCTTGAGTCTATTGTGCTCTACTGAAAACAAAAACAAACTAATGGGCCTCATAATCCCCTTAACTTACTTGACCTTGTTTGAGCATCTGATGAGGCCACCAAGAAGAGGCCCGTGAGTGATTAGTCCATTGAAACTGATGAAAGCAAGTGTTTTTATATCCGATATATAAATATATATATATTTTAAATGGCAATTATTGTCAGCCTCCTTTTTCAACCCGGCAAATCACGTGATGAGAGAAAGATCATGTGACCCAGAGTTTATGGTTGGCGTTGAAAGCGTCGAAGAGGGGGTAGCTGGGAAAAAGGGGGAACTTTTATCTTCCGATTTGAATAAGATGGCCTGGATATGTCAAAGTGTTTACCGCTCCATATGGTCCGAGAGGGGCGCGCGCACACACACACAAAACAACAACACAAACAAACTCGGTCGCCTACACCACAACGCCCATTGTGTGGTTGTTGTTTTTGTGCGGCTTACTTATTGCGCTCTGCTTTCAAAATGTCCTTCATTAAAATCTCAGTAGAGGCAACGTTCATCCTCGCTATGTTTCCTAAGCGGACTCTATTAAAGCAACGTCCCTACACCTGCTCAGATAACCACTCCTCCATCTCTAGGCTGCCCTCTCCACCCCTCGGTTACTCATCACGCTAAAACTCTCTGCAGCTCCCTTATGTAAACCCATTTCCTCTTCCTTTATCTTTTGCATGAAATCCTACTTTAGTGAGAGAAAGGGCCTTGTTCCAGACGGGCATACGCTGTTCGAGGAAACTGTATCTGGCCCATCGCAATAAATAAATTAAACATCTCCCGTTAAAGCAGGTGCATTGAGAAAAGTACAGAAAACAAAGGCTACGAGTATAACCCAACCTTACACTTGTGTAACGGTCTCAGTTCGATTAAGATGCAAGTTTACAAGTAGCTGAACAGAAGCAGAAATGTGTACCAAAAGGAAAAAGGAAGATAATGGTCTGAAGACAAAGAAAAGGTTTTGACATACCTTGACATCAGAGAAGAACATCTTGAGCATATTGGAGCTTGGGTAGCGGGTGTAGAAAAACATTAGCTTGGCCTTCTTCAGATGATTGGGGGAGAGACCTTCTTGGATCTGAAAATTGCTTCCATTAAGGACATTAGCAATTGTTTGGAAGGAAACAACAAACGGAAGCAAGTGTAACTAACGACGCTAGCACACATACAACGTCCACGTGCTAATAATGGGCTGTGAGAGCGGCAAGACGCCATCATTTGGGCGATGGCTAACCAAATTTCCTTTCAGGCATGAATACTGGGCTGCTACAGGGTGGGGGGTTGGGGGGGGGGGGCTGAAGACAGTGCACCAAAGAAAAACCATTTGCTTGTAATTAGCATCGTCCGTATCAGGTGTGAGAGCGTCACGGTAAATAAAACGCCGGCCAGCACTACAGCCGATGCTTTTACATAAGGAGGCTCATTTCACAGTCAAAGCGAGCGAACGCCTTTGCCTACACCCTGCGCTAACCTCCACCCCCACCCCCCCCAAAAAAAGGAAGAAGAAAAAAGGAGAGATTTGCATATCACAGACAAAGACAGCAGTTAACGCCAGTGACGGGCAAGAAAGCCTAATGGCTTGGCGACAACTCATGCCAAGCCTGAACATGACTGTTTGATATTGGCTTCATATCACTGACAAAAACGAGGTCCATAAGATGGTCCCCAACACCGGCCAAGGCGACGTGAAACACCCTCTCGCACTCACACAGGACACATTGAAATACATGTCAGAGGCCTCGTCTTCCTAATGGACGGCCTGGATGGAACAGCAGAGATGATGGAGAAAGGCTGGTGGGGGCACCTTGAGGGATAGTTTGGTTCCAACCTTCAATTACATCCCCCCCCCCCCCCACCCCCCTCTTCCTCCTCCCTCTGCTCCACCCCTGCCCCCCAGCCTTGCTGCGACTGCCAAACCCTTGGAGGAGCAATAGAAGGAGGAGGAGAAGGAGAAGAGGGGCTCTGAGGCTTTGGACAGCCAGTGATGGCAGGGGGGGGGGGAGGGCAGGGGGGGGGGGGGGGGGGACTGAAACACATCTGCGCCACCGAACGGCCCAAGCCATTTCCATGGTGAATTAACGGGCGTATAATGCATCTGACTGATAATATCAATCTGGAGGAAAAAGACATTGAAAAGGGACCGGTGATGGGGGCGGGCTGCATGTTTACAACCTCAGGCTGCCTCAACCAGGGTTTTTCATCAAGCAGAAGCAAGACAGGCCTTTAAATTACACCAAAGACGCAGCCCCAAGTTTTTACGAAGACTGTTTACACTCCAGTGGACAAAATACATCGCGTGACATTATTTATGATCTTCAGGGGTGGCTGCGATCGTTAAAACCAGTCAAGTGTCCAGATGTAGCTGTAACTATAAGAAGGCATCAGCTGCTAGATTGGATTGCCATTGGCCTCAGGGTTACACGACAAAGCCAGCAAATACTGAACCACACTGGGTTTGGCTCCTTAAAAAGCCTGTCTACTTTGTCTGATTCGGCGAGAGGGAGGGAGAGAGAGAGAGAGAGAGAGAGAGAGAGAGAGGGGGACTCAGTCGTATACGCAGCGAGGGTCTTGTGGGGGAAACCCTGGCAGACTGGTGTTACTCTGTCGGGCCTGGCCAAAAGAGCAGCACTTCACTCTCCACACCACACCATCTGCTCCAAGTGGAGGGATACAATGGATCCTCAGACAGACAGAGCGAGAGGGAACGAGAGAGAGAGAGAGAGAGAGAGAGAGAGCGAGAGACCCTTCTCAGTAAAGCAAGGTGGGATTTGTTTACTGTGGACGCTGTGCACTTAGATTCATTTGTTTTTGCTTTTCCAATTAAGATAAGCATCGCTTTCCCCTTATCACTGAAATTAAAAATGATTTTAAAACAAAGACGTCAAGGTTTTAACTCTCCGGCCATAAACACAATATCACCTCCCTTCAGACGACAATTAAGAAGCTTCACATTTCCTGATGAGGGTTTTTCATTTCTAATTCACTCACAGCTTGCAAATGTAATTGTGATTGGACTTAGGGGTGGCTTACAAGGCCATTATTTTGTCATGATGGTGCACTCATACCAGGTGGCCCACTGTTTGCCTGCCACATCTGACAAGACATCATCATTCTCACAACACATCCCCAAAACCCAAAGTCATGAGAGGAAAATAGCTGCTCCACTTCCTAATTCCAGGTGTAAGGACAAGAGTATTTGGAGTCGGACTGAGGACAAATGAGGAAATTGATAGCAGCCATCTGCTCCACATCGCTGCAGAGAGCCGGTGAACTTGAACACACCTCGCAAAATGTCTGACAAGCTGTCTGTGGCTCCCGAGGCTCCGAAAAAAGAGAAAGCTATGGAATTATAAAAAAAACTCTACATTAGTGGTACACGCTATCAATCGAGAGAGCAGAAATGGAGAAAAAAAATATCATTAATCTTAAGCTAATTATAATAAAATGTGCATAAAGCTCTGTTGTGAAAAACTTTGTTCCTAAAGCTACGTTAAAATAAAAGAATAAAAGAGAAAAAAGTGGAAATTTTGTCAAGCCTATTCTTTTTGATTAGGGGAGTCTGACTCTTTAAAACCCCTGAATTTATAAATGCTACAATGAAAGCCACAGCATCTGGCATGTGTGGTTATTGTTTGATTGTTTTCCACGTTCTCTCGGTCTCTCTCTGTATGTCTCTCTCTTCCCTTTTCTCTTTTCATCCTTCCATCGGGAGCCCGTAGAAGCAAAGGATTATGGATCTCTGGAAAGCGTTCACCCTTGGGTCAGAAGACAAGACAAGGCGAGGTAATGAAAGATAAACAGCTCGCTGCAAACACCTGTTAACGTCTGCTTCAAAGAAAAGACAGGGAGGCGGAGGGGGGGTTTGCAGGGAGGGAAAACAAAAAAAGAAGTATTTGGCTGCCAAGCAACAGCCGAAGGGCCCCCCGGGCTGTTGACAGATCTTTATGAAATGAAAAAAAGGGAAAAGAAACGACAATGATTGTGGGCTTTTTACAACAGCGATGGATGATAAGAGGAACACAAGAGAAAACACAAGCAATCATAAATATACATCTTTCCAGAGTCCTCAGGCAAACCTTTTGTGACACGCACACACACAAAAAGACACGCACAGACAAACACACTCGGAGGAAGGGCAGGTACTCAGGGATTCCCAATAGCAAAAACAAGGCATTTAAAGTGTTAAATATGCATATTCACTTAACGAATAATGCCCCAACAGGTAAAATCTTATGGACTCATTTCTTGAGCATGTGATGAATGTTAATGACTAGAAGACACGCTAACGAACTAAGGACGTATAGGAGAGAAGGGACTGAATGTATCTGTTTAAGCTATTTGTCCTGATTCCTTGGGGGATCCAACTTGAGCCTCCCATAGGGGAAAGCTTCTTTATCCATGGGGCATGATTGGGGCACACCGGGGTTAAACTATAAGGGAAGGCTATACAACACCATTGTGTGCCAAGTTTCAGGACGCTATCGCCCTCCTTGTTCTTTCAGGCCATTTTTATAAAAAGGAATTGGAGCAGTAAATGTCTTGGGGACCTAATCTTCGTGAGTAAGTGATATGTGACAAGAGAGCTTTTAAAGCACTTAGGACTGGCGATGGAAGAAAAGGCTGTATGGTGCTGTGAGAAGGAAGAGGTAAGAGTATAAAAATAAATACAACAATGCGGTACAATGGAGAGGACAACAGCAGTGGGAGGAAAAGTGATTCATCAATGTTTTTTTCAGTTTCTTAGGCTACTTTCAAACAGGCTGAAAAAGATTTGATTTTTTAACTCTTTGTTGTTCAGATGCAACGTTTCAAACCTGTCTCTACAGGGAATCACCACCTGAAACCTCTTTATCTGGTTTACACACACACACACACACACAAGCTCTTTGAAACACCAGGGTCACTGTCAAACGCATTCACATATTATTGTCTTTAAACCCAAGTCAAAATACACTATTTGTTTTAAAGGATACATTGCTGCCTGAGTAGGGTGAGATGTCCGCCATGTCCTGGAGGTCGCTGCACTCCGACTTGATGAGGGACAGGGACAGCTCGGCCGTGCTGCCATGGTGCGCCGGTGAACAAGAGCGATGGTGGTGGCCCAGATGGTGAGCTGATGCCATCTTGGTCCTCAGGCTGGTGGTCTCCCGGGACAGGTCCATGGAGTCGGGAGAAGAACGGTCCTTCCCCGGGTAGCCACCCGTGGGTCCACCGAGGTGACTCTGGAAAGGGTAGCCCATGAGAGGCAGCGGGAAAGGGTGTCTAAAAGATGGCGGGCTGAAGCCCATGGAGGCAGAAAGTGAGGAGGGATGAAGGATAGGGTGGTGGTGCCCACCGTGGGCACCCACAGCCGAGGACTGGTGGTGGTGGTGGTGCTCGCTGGCTGTCTTCCTCACAACTAAGGGGATCGCCTCAGTTTGGTCATTGGTGGGACCCGGCATCCCCGGCATGCTGGCAAATGAGTCCAGTGGATTGGGAATGATGACATCGCCGAAGCACTGCAGCCTCTGGTTGGTGGTGTGGAAGTTGGGGTTCTCTCCATTGACAGTGGTGGGAAATCTTTCAGGCGGTATGGAAAGTGAGGGGAAGGCTTGCTGGGGTGTGGGGCGCGGAGGCTTGGCGAACACCTTAACCACGGTGTCCACCACCTGGGTCATGGCTGAATTGAGTTCCTGCTTGAGTGTTTCTGCCAGCTGTTTACCCTCAGCGTGCATGGAGGAGGCCGGACCTCCCTGTCCTTTGCTCCGGCTGGGCCCTTCTCTCCTTGGCTTCTCTCTGTCTGTGAGCAAGGCCTGCTCCTGAAGTAAGGCCCGCGCCCGGTCCAGGAAATGGCCCGGGTCCAGGTCAGACATCTCATTGTCAGAGCGCAGGTCATCTCCGCCCCGGTCATCGGCGCCGGGGTCGGACCTACCCGGGCTGTCTTCGGACATGTTTCCTATGTCATTGTTGAGCTCGTTGTGGAGGTCGTTGTGTTCCGAGTCGTCGGTTGAGTCGTAGATCTGAAAGAACTTCTCCTGCAGCTGACGCAGCTGTTTCTGCATGTCCTCCAGCTGCAGCTTCAGTTGCCGTCGCTCCTCCTGCTTCTGCTCCTTTCTCTGGCACACCAGCTGGGTGAAACTCTGTTGTTGCTGCTGAGGCAGACGCTGCTTACGCTTGTTCTCTCGGCTGCTACTGCTGCAAACTTCGCCTCCCCGTGGGCTGCTGGGGGCCTGCTGTTGAGACTGAGGGGGGGGGCAGTCCAGATCGATCTCCTGCTCTCCATCCAACTCATGGTCACGCTCATGACGGGAAGCAGCGGGTACCACCACACTGGGTGAGTGGCTCATGCCACGTATAATGTTCTCTACACGGGCTCGCTTGGCACGCAGATGTTCATCGTTTAGACGTTCGATGTCGAAGGCGGCCAGGCCAGAACGACCAAAGGGTGACAAGCACTCTTGAGGGGTGCTATCATGGGAGGAGTTACTGCAGGCATCCTCCTGGGGAGCGTC
This sequence comes from Pungitius pungitius, assembly GCF_949316345.1. NCBI lineage: Eukaryota > Metazoa > Chordata > Actinopteri > Perciformes > Gasterosteidae > Pungitius > Pungitius pungitius. The sequence goes on from NC_084919.1 coordinate 6,858,225, forward strand.
TGAACTTGCATTGGAGAGCCCTGATCCAGGGAAGCCGATGTCCCCTCTATCACCCCTGTCCCCTCTTTCTCCCCTCTCAGGTCCTCCTCCATTTTTAGCCATGTTATTCTTGAGAAGCTGGGAGATAATGGTGGTGCCGGGGAAGGGCATCATGGTGTCCTCGTACGAGTTGGCCCTCTTCAGTAGCTTTCGCAGCACATTGGACTTGGATTCTGTGTCGCTGGCTGACACAATGCCAGGTCCACCATGTGGCTGCACTAGAGAGCACTCCATGTTGTCAGTCTCTGATCCGTGGTGAGAGTGGGAGCTCAGAGAGTTCATGGCACTGAAAATGGCTGCTTTGGCGCGGGCAATGTTATCTGTGGTTGTTGCTGTTGTGGCTGCTGCTGTGGAGGAGGCTGTGCTGCCCACGGTCCTCTTAACACCAATGTCCACACGTCTTCGCTTGGTCTGTCTGTTCAGGAGGGAGTCGCTGTCATGGTCCGGCATCACGGGCTGCTGCTATTGGGCCATATCCCGCAAACCTCTGGGATTGAATCCTCTGAGTACCTGTGGGCAAGAATTTACAGAACCATGACTCACCAAAAAGGAAAAATACATTTTCAGAATCTAAATCAATCAGTCACCCAGACAGGACACGTCCATGTCAATCTAATTAATAACTATAGAAGCTTGAAAGTATTTGACGGACTGAAACAATTAAAATCTATGTCAAAGGACATTTCGAAGTGGACTGGTGCTTCCATGGTTACATTTAGGCAGCAAAGACCAGTGACAGAGGGGTAAGAGGAACAAGCAAGATGGGGTCAGAATTAGGCCTCGGCTCCACATTCCAGGGCAAAGTCCTACATTTTATCCTGTCCCCTGTTACACGCCGTGCGGCACTGAACCAGTTCCCACGCAACACAAAGCTGCATAAAATTATGATAATTACTTAAGTACTTGTCCTCATTTCCATTTTTTGTGCGGTGTGAGCAAACATAGGAGCTATTAATTCTCAAAATAAGATAAAAAAAGAAAGTGTTTAGGGGCATTTAAAGAAAAAGAAAGAAAGAGTTGACAAGGAAAGGCAATGCACCTTCTCCAAATCTTGTTACGTAAGTGAACAATCACTCGGACAATTCAACAAATTATTGTCATTTTAAAACATGTTTACACGTTTTGTCATTTTAAATGTCCTCTGTTCACACTAATCAATACGGCCATCATATCTTCAGCAATGGGGGGGGTGACATAAAAAAAAACTAAATAGGCCTATTGATTTTTGAGCCAGCGTGAGCTCACTTCTGTGTTTTTTGTTTGTCTTTTCATCTGGCAAGGCCAGTTAATTCTGCTCAAATGAATAGGTCACAAGGGTCAACTCTGGCAAGGAGCAAGTTAAAGCGCTCTTACAAAAATCCTAATGCCCCTCTGAAAGCAAAACGTTTAGTCAGTACAGGCCTGCATCAATACTGCTATGAAAGCAGCGATGGCATTGTTTTTGTCAGAGCAATGTCAGATGCATTCAATCTCCAATTTAATCATGATTTCAGAAATGAGTTCTATGACTTTGTTTGAAAAAAAATTATATTCCTGAGGTTTGTAAATGTATGAACTTGAAAAATGTTTTCTTAACAGCATAGGTGGCAAAGGTGGTGCAAGAATGTACATTTTTTAATAAAAGCTTTTTCCAGGAGAATATCAGCCCTAACTTATTTGTAAATAAAATAACCAAAAATAACAAATTTACAGATTGCAAATACTGAAACATTATTCAAATGTAAGCAAAGTTAAAGATATATCTGCTACATAGCTATAAACGTCGAGATTATTTTTTACCCAGAAATTTAAAAAACGGATTCAAATACATTTAATTTTGCTTTGGCGTTCTAAAGCAAAAGCTTTTAGTTAATTACATCACATTTAATTGTGTACAACATGGGAAACTGAACTCCTGTGAGTCTTTAAAAGATTCTTAGTTATTGTGTGCTTGTATAAGTACAAAAAATGAATCAGATTTACGTAATTACTGCAGGGGAAAAATAATTTGAATGTAAAGAAAAAACATTCACTCTTCACACACACACAAACAACCTTGCTGCTGGCTTTTTATAACACTTTGTAAACTGACAAAAGTAAAAATCATACTTTACCCCATAAACAGGCTTAGTTAAACGGTATCCCTCCTTATATCTACACTATCGAAGAGAAACCGCTATTTTAAATTACAACCATTTTGATAAATGGCTTTGGCTCAAAGACCTGACAGCGACATCAGCAGTTCAGACAAGAGGTGATAACCCCCCTCCCCCGACAAAAAATATATCTTGACTTGATCGCCTCAGGACCTTAACAATGAGCTTGAAATAGTCACCAGCACCTGTCTTTGCAGACGGCGCACCTGTCTCCCATTGCCCATGCGCACTCCGCCTCTCTCTTCCTCTCCTTCGAACCCTTTCAACAATTTGACGCCATGAACTACACACATAAACAACGAGCTGCGGCCGTCCATTTGAACTCTTAAACGTCGTCGCCTTATCCCCTCAAAGCGGCTCTCCGCGTGAAACCGTTGTCATTTAAAAACCCCTCAAACGTTTCGGTTGAAAATGAATAAACAGCAGAGAACAGCGACCGAGCTGCGGGTTTGAAACTTGACTCGAATTGGAATTGATGCACCAGTTGTTGTAACTTGTGTCAGTTAACAAAGGCGATTACTTCACGGGGCGACAAAAGAGAAAACAGGTCTGGATTGTTTCTTCGCATTTGTGACGGTCAGTGGAGCGAAACCCACCGAAAGGACCGGGTAGCGAACCCTTACAACAAAACACCGGCAGCGTCACATCACAACGACGCAAAAAAAAGTGCCAACGCAGAAGACAGAAAACGGGAGGACTGCAGAGGAGCTTCAGTAAATAATAACAGGCACGAAATGAGGTCCTAGAATAAAATATCACCCAGCGGACAGAGACAACGCGGGGACACTGCAAATCCACGCGTTCAACCGGGGACCAAATGCAGACAAATCTCAGTTCCCACGTGAAAAATCGAGTTTCGAAACTCGCTCCCAAACTTACTTCGAAAAGTTGCAAATCAACTGGATGGTCCGCTTTGGCGCGGACGGGTGGGCTACTGTCCGCAAGTCATCCCCGCAATAAACACGCAGTGCTCGCGCAACTCTTAGCACACAAGCAAGACGAGGGGAACGAGACAGGCCAAATGATGTCCCACGCGGAATATCATGTGAAATTAGGTGTTGACCGCAGAACCAGAACCAGAGAGGGAGGAAAAGGTTACTTACCCTTTTGGATGAAGACGGCACAACCTGAACTCCAACGGCACCCACTAAATATATATATATATATATTTTTTTTAATGCGCACAGCACGGCGGATTGTTGGATGCTGGGATATTGCAATTTCTCTCACTGAAGTAGAGCCGCAATAAAGTCAGCGGCGCGAGCGAAAGGACCGAAACCGGAAAAAAATACACAAGATGAAAAAGAAGCTCTGGCGCGGCGGTCTCTCCCTCTATCCTCTGCTGTGACTAAAGTGAGTGAGAGACATAGAGAGAGTACAAGAGAGAGAGAGAGAGGGAGAGAGAGGGAGAGAGAGGGCGAGACTGCGTGTGTGTGGGTCTCCGAGGCGCACTGGATGCAGTGGACTGGATGCTGGAGCGCTCCTCCGCCACTAAGATTCACTTTAAGACGCGGCTGAAGGAAACAGGAAGACGTGCGCGTCATGGGCGGCGTGATGTAACTGCCGCTGCCTACCAATAAGAAGCGTCCGTCCGGCCCGGAGGAACAACGCGCTGAACTTGACCACTGAAATGGGACTTGCAACTAAAGCAAGAGAGAGAGAGAGAGAGAGAGAGAGAGAGAGAGAGAGAGGGTAAAAAAAAAATAGGAAATACCACTTTTACTAATCCATTTCTTCACAAATCAGCGACTCTGCGAGAAAGAATTGTTGCGCACTTTGACATTAGACCTGCAGCAAAAGACGCAATAAAACACACATATTTATTCCATTTTTCAAGTCTCGAATGGCAGAGTTTCTTACTAATGGTGAAGTGTCGGGTTGATTCTAAGAGATTTCGAATAACGTGTGAACACTTTGGGGTAAAAGAATAGCAACCATTTCTCGATAATAACTGCTAAGGAAATGCTCAAAGGTATTTGACATCAGTGAGATTATCCGCTTTGTAGATTGATTTACTTTACCGTCGGATAAGAAAGGGCTTGTTAAAAGATGAATGCAGCATACAGTGCAAATTTGAGGAGAGCAGCCGTTTTAAAGAAAATACATTCATATGTCGTCCAGCCTTCCTCTTAGCAGTACAATGCTCAATTTTACAATCTATATGACTTTTAATCGCGTGTGTTAATCATGTTGTCTTTGTGAGAGTTTTTTTAAAAACGCATTAACATTCCTTCAAGCTCGGTCACGTTTAATGATTACCAACTTGTAATATGTTTGAATTTCAGGCATCACTATGTACATTTTTTTTCTGGAACTTTTACCTTTAGACTGGTCAAATGGATAACAGCAGTCAGTCACTCGGGAATAGGAGGATCGAAGTGGCGTGTGTGGATATTTTACGCGCTGCATGCACGAGTTGCAGCAAAGTGTATGAATGTATGAACGAGCGCAGCGGCACAGACGCTCGCAGCTTTGCTTTGGAATTCAGATTATCCAGCCAAGCCAATATCCGAAGAGAGAGCTAAACGTCTCTTTGTGAAGCGCTCATTTAAGAGCCGAATATCATCACGGAACGTATGTCACTCGGATCCACAACCCGTCACCGAAGCAACCCCGCGCGTAAAGACCGCACGGCCATCAAAGCACAACACCAAGTTAAACGGATCGTAAAAGGAAAAAAACAAAAATACCTTTATCTTTTAATTTGAGTGAACTATTAGATTTTTTTTTCTATCTTTGAAACTTCGCCACCTGTAAGGCTGAACCTTACGGACACAGGCTTCTGATCTTTGGCAAAGAAAAAACTGCTCGACGCTTCTCATTTATGAAATGATGACAGCTACTCGTCCTCGTTCTCACGCATTCCTACTAATTTGGTATTTATTTTTACTTTGCGGTTTTGCGTTCTGCATGTATATTTAGGCAAAAGTGTATCAACACAAATTGTTAGCTAATATTGAGAAATGTGCCAAATGAAATCGTATCTACGTAGGATAATAAATATTTCCATCGACTCTCAACATGTCTCGATAATACAGTTCACATCCAGCCGCTTCAGCCCGCGTTTCACCAATTAGAGAAGAAAGTGCGAGCCTCGTATTAACCCGCGTAAGCTACCTATCCTTTTATTTTACAACAAACGCATACAAATAATTACAATACATGAATATTTATGTATTCATTTATTTGTCATTATCATCGTTATAAATGGTGAATGCGTTTTTTTAATTTGTGGAAGAAGAAAAAAAGTTTTTCGTGCACTATTTGCTGGATAATGGAGTTTTTTTCCAGCTTTTAACTCAGGACTCATTTGTTGCACGCAGAATTTTTTTCCTTTTATCCTCCGCACAAACAGGATCCTAAAGACCGTAACTAGAAATCTTATTTTCCATGTGCGCCTCAGTCAGGTGCCAAAAGGGAAGAGGCGAGTCTCTTTTCCATGTCGCAAGCAAGAGCTTTTTAGGACAAACGAAATACAACGAAGTCAGCAAAGTTGAGTGTCTGGAGTGTCTTTTCCAAAGCAGGTGTCCCGGCCCCCCTGCTCCCTCACCGGCCTGTGGCTGATTTGGCCTCGGCTCCCCCGGGTGCCCGTCGGTGCGCACGGGCTGGAAAAACAGGCCGGACCATTAAAGAAGCGCGTGTTTGCAAAAGGAAGACTCGGGTGAGGTGTAGAGGAAACGTGTCGGTTAACACTGGCGGTTCTTATCGCGGCCCTTTCCAGGTGGATCAACGCGTGTATTTATTTTAAACTCCCCCCCCCCTCTCTTATGGGTCGAGTGCGACACACCTCGATGCCCAAGACTGATAATGCGCTCTGGCATCGCGCGCCTGATGGCTGAATTTATTGACATATTTATTAGAGTTGGGCCCTAATGCAGTAGGAGCGGGCGTGTTTAAAAACAATATTCCTCCCGGGGGTGTCGTAAAGGTACTTTAAAATAGAATCACGATCTGACCACAATTAAATGGTAACAAGTGCGCGCAAGTGGTGATGAAGTATTGACAGTGGCTATTATTGGTCACCTGACGATGATTAGTATTCTTAATGTTATTACTAGAGGGTTAATTATTTTTGTCTTAAGGTTGAAGCGGATTGCGTGACTAAAAATCAACAAACGAGTTACTTTATGCATGAACAATTATTGAGAGACTGAATATCATTCGGGGGGAAAACACAATATCTTGAGCAGCGGCGTTTATGCAATTAAATTTATCATATAATACATGATGTGCCCTGACCACCGCTCTATTTCTTTTCAGAGCCTTTTTGAGAAATAAGAGAGACAGAGACAGAGAGAGAGAGAGAGAGAGAGAGAGAGAGAGAGAGAGAGAGAGAGAGAGAGAGAGAGAGAGAGAGAGAGAGAGCTATTTCCGAAAACAGAAGCAGAGAGATGGTAGCGCTAAAAGCTGTTTTGTTCCGGAGAGGTCTCCGGGTCCCTGAATAAAAAGGTTTAGGAGACAGGACAGAGGAGAGGAATGGAGAATTTGTCCTAGTGTAATAACTGAGTGGGCGTCTGACTCTTACAGCCTCTAGAGTCCTTGTCGGGCCTCCTGTCCAGCGCTTATTCAGCTTTCACCGTCAAAGATGCAGGGAAATATGTAAACAGACTTCTCTGTCAAGGCAAAAGCCCAATTTCAGACACGGAGATGACGTGAGAGCAGAGACGTCTGTAGTGAAACAGCAGATATTTGCATAGATGTTACTGTTAGTGATATTCTTTGCAAGGGTTTTGGTGGCCGACGCATTGTGGCCCCCGGTGACCCATATCCCTATTTCTAGGCGTCAAGTAGCCTAGTGGTGATTATGGAGGCGTGTGTTTGTGTGCGTGTGTGTGTGAGTGTGTGTGTGTGTGTGTGAGAGAGAGAGAGGGGAAAAAAACAGAGAGAGGGAGGTGGTACTCTCTCTCTCTCTCTCTATAAAGACCATCATGTGACAATACAAAATGACCGCACATAGTACCACACATAAAAGCAGTGTTGTGTGGCCTACACAAACATTTGTCTATGAGAATGTACATGGGCAACACGCTCTCTGTCGACCACCCCTCGCGTGTCACTCACGGCACAGGCGGAGTGATACATTTATTGCAACACGTTTCTAGACCCTCCTCTCAACAGTTTGTTTAAACATTAAATAAGGCTCGATGTTTGGCCTGCGTGTAAATAATAGGCAATTATAAGAATGCTGCTCGGAGAGGCCGATGGGAATATGTCTGCATTTCAACTCATTAAAAGCAACAACAAAAAACGCTCCAAACACCGTCATTAGTCCGTAATGTGACGTTTCTTCTGTGTTGATTCGACGTGTCTTACCAACAACCTTCAAAGTGCAAACATTTGAGAAATATGGGGAGGATTGGGCTAAAGTATAGCCAGGAATGAAGGGCGTGCACGTGGGCACGCGCGCGCACGGTGCGCCTTGGAGGTGCTTGGGCAGACGGACATGTTGGGAAATCGCCCGGAACTGTATTAAGCTTGACGTCCTTAAAACAAACAATGGCACCGTGAAATAAGGGCTTATGCGCCTCAAAGTCAAAGAGCCCCCTCAGCAACTATCCCTGTTTATCTCTGTGCCTCTGTCTGACACACGCACACGCACACGCGCACACTCACCATTTCTTGGGGGTTACACAGTCAGGCTCGCAGCTCCATTGGAGGGGACCAGCTCTGCTCCTATGAACTCTCACCTGTCAACATGGAGCAGAGGACTTTACTTGGTAAACACGAAAGGACTTTAGCTGTTTACTTCTGGCGGCGACTTCGCCTTTTTTTCTTCTTTTTTTTTAATTTTTAATTCAGTGCAAGGCCCCGGTCAACAGCTGATTCTGCACTACCAGCGCGAGGTCAAGTCCACGCCGAACTGCGTTCGATAATCCGAACATGTTTAACGCGGAGGTTATTTGGCATTTGGTTAAATGTGGCTTGAGTACCTTTTTTCCTGACCACGTGCTCTCCGTCGGCCCGGTCCGTCCAAGGAAGCTCGGCTGTTCGGTTCGACACGTGGCTCAACTTTTTTTAAATAATTTTTTTTTTTTTACCTCCACTGCTCGTCACATCACGCAGGCTGCAGGTCTGCGCCTGCACGCTTTAAAAAATAAAATAATAATAAAAAGAACATAAAGCAAGGGCCGGCCGTGGCAGATAAGCGGCGGTCTGTTTTCACTCTTGTGATCAGTGGTAATTGTGTTGGTTGGCGTGGAGGTAAGTGGTCCTCCCCGGGGGGCGCATTGTACTCGACTCACTCCATGTCATGAAATAAAATTACAAGGAAAGGAGAAGATATCCTACAATAACAGAGGCGAGTCATTAAATCAAAGAGCAGCTAAATTAAATCTGAAGGAGGAAAAAAAAAAGTCTGCTCACGGAAAATACATTAGGGGTATGACGGACGGGGGGGGGGGCAGGGGGCTTTAAATAAAACGCAGGTTAATGAGATTTTAATAGCTTCTACGACCAAGGCTGGTTAACAGCAACACGCACACACAGAGACACACAATGCTTTTTCTAGCTGACTAAGGCTGTCTAATTAGCAATCATTCACCTGTTCTTCAGCCTTTCTGCACAAACCGAAATACTATATAAAGAGAGGCGTCTATGAGGTATGAAGTGGATTATACAAGGCTTTAAGTAGCTTTAAAGTGCTTCTCTCTCCACACATTAGCTCCAAGACATAAGTTTAGCCCTCCACCACAGTCTGCTCTCCTGTTACAGCCGTGAATGTTCACACGTCTTGTACCTGTTGGCACTCTTTTGTCTGGTTAATGTATCTTTGTAACCTTTGACCCCCCCCCCCCCTCCCCTTAACCGTGGATGTTGGGCATGGTAACCACCAGGCGCTCCTTATTATAGGGCATCCTTTAGCTGGCGACCTCTGTTGACCTCTCACTGACCTTTCACACCAGAGAAGATTCAGCTGCCTGCGGGGAGGTCAGGAGGAGGTTAACGTTGTTATATTTGTCCTGTAAACACACAAACACACACACACACACACACACACACACACACACACACACACACACACGTAGATTTGGGAGATGGTGATTCTGGTTCAATCAAACTGGAAATGAATGGATGTATTTCCATGAATAAAAAACTATACTGTACTTGAGTATTTAATAGCCCTACGAGAATGGCGCCACATTTTAGAGGGTCACATTTGAGTTTTTTCCAATGATCAATGTATATACACTGTAAATACAATACACAACTTCTCAGTTATTTCACATATATAAACATATACATATCTATAGTACTTAAACTTAGTGTAATATTGCTGCTTTTACTTGAACTAATTACCTCAGTCGTACTCGTCAAACTTTTTGCAATGTGTTGTTGTACATTTGATCCAGCTGCTTTTTTCTTTAGTGTAATCTCTGTGTGTCTCTGGTCATTAATCAGAGAAGCTTGACCGTCTCTGTTGGGCCATGCGTGAACACGTTCCAACTACAGGTTAAAACACCAGCAGCCTATAAAGTGCTCATGTCCAAGTACACGAGACAAGGCCGTGCACCCTCAAGTACGCACCCCCTGTATGTGTGCTCAGGTCCACGTTCATGCAAATCACTCCCGGTATTTTTCAAAGACTTCCCTGCGGACAGAAGCGTCTGCCAGCGCTGCTATAAATCACGTTGCGGCTGGTGCTGAGGGCAAGGCACACCTTGTCCACGTCGCCCCCACTCCTGCGCTGAATAAACCATAACATCCTGCCTCTCGTGCTGCCCGACGCCCTCCGAGCACGACCCCAGAGAAGACCCTCCACCACCCGCCCACCCTCGCGCCCTCAGCTCCCCTCCTCTCGTCCTCCTCCTCCCTTCCTCCGTCTCATCCCTCGCCCCAGCGCCACCATTGTTTCACCCCCCCCCCCCCCCTCCCTCCCACACTTCTCTCTAAATACACTTTCTGCACGTCAAAGAGTGTCATTGGGCATGAGCTCTGCTTGATTGGAACTCCAACACCCCCCTCCTCCCCCCCGTTGCATCGTCATTTAACTCGTTTTTTTTTCCAATCCAATGACTTCCTGCAAGAAGAGAGGGATGAAAGAAAGAAAAAGAGGAGCAGGAGAACAGCAAAAACAGCAGGAAGCAAGCGTTTAACAGGAGGATGCCGACACCCTCATCCTGTCGTGTGCCGGCTTGGTTCACGGTGCTGTGGGCCACTCGGCTCCCCCCCCCCCCCCCCCCCCCGCAACGTTTCCCTCGGGGTGTGCCGAATTTGGCTGAGAAGGTGTACCTTTCCTTCACGACCCTCCATGGAGGAAGCGTACGGTTTTGGGTTTTACTGCCCAACCACAGGAGCCTAGTGTGCGCGCTGATAATAGAGCATTAAACACCCAACAGAGGGATAAAAGTGAACAAAGAAGAAGGAATGTGTGGCGTGGTGGGTCATCTCCTGATTATTTCCCTTGATTATTTTACGGCTGCGGAGGGAGAAGCTAAGCAAACAGTCCAGCACAGCGGTTGGCACTTGGCATTCTACTTGAAGGTCTTTGAAAATCAAACTTTTGTGTTGCTTGGCTTGCAATCACACAAATGATTACCACCTTGAAAATGTAATTTCCAAGTATAAGACTCTCCGCTGCCAACAAATTTACTGATAAGCAACGCTGTGTTTTTTAATTTTTTGTTGCAAAAGGAGATATTTTAGAAGTCGGAATCGTCGTTTTGGAACAAACCTGCTCCTTTGGTCATCTATAAAAACGCAAGCAGCCCTGTAAAAGGCACTAGCACACGCAAATATGTCTCTTAAGTGGCTGTGCACTCGTAGACGCACGTGGACATGTCCAAATCCCTTCCTAACCCTTGTTGGCCTGCACACATCCACCACGACGCCAGAGGAGCCTTGAGAGGGCAAGAATAGATTGGCATGCGCCTATTTGTGGCATCATTGTTGTACAGATAAAAGATATCCCTGCTACGCTCACACAATCACATACACACTCATAACATCACAAGTGCATGAGCGATCGTGCACTGTGTTAGCATACAGTTAAGTCGGAATATTTAATTACACACACACACACACACACACTGGTCAATAACATGAAGGACAGCCACAAAATCTCAAATAGCCACCCATGCATGAATGTATATGATCACTCTCTCTCTCTATCTGTTGCACACACACACACACACACACACACACACACACACACACACACACACACACGCATCAGCAAGTAGACACACAAACTAATTTAGCGGTTCCTAGAAGAGAGTAATCTCTACATGTATAAGCAGCTTCTTTTACGGGGCTGCTTGCAGTTTGTGTGCAGTACGTTGTGTGTGTGTGTGTGTGTGTGTGTGTGTGTGTGTGTGAATGCCACACAAGAGCTCCATGCCTCAACCGTTGGCTAATCTGACTATAAATGAGCGGCACTGACACCTGTGTCGGTAGAGAATCCAGTGTTGGGACAGAGGAGATTTCCATAACAGGACGCTGTGTCTTCTGTTGGTGTGATTCACTGCTCTAAGAATAATGTCCCGTCCTCCGTCCTGTAAATGTTCTGAGATTAACTCTTTTTTGAGAGGTGCAAAGTAGCTCGATACTGTTTTTCCACATTTTTAGTTTAAGTGTTGTTTGTTTATTGGTTGCATGCAGCAAATTGAAAAGCCGACATTTTTTGTATCATCTCTTGGAGGAATCATATCAGAGTTTTCTTAAAGGTTGAAAGTAAAGGTTTCACACCAAACTAAGATCATAAACACGGAAAATATGTGTCCTGCTCAACACCGGCATGTTGACATTATCCCTGTTAGCATACAGCGTTTAGCATTTAGCCTTAAATTAAAAAATCAACATTCTGTCAGCGTATAATGACGACGCGGGTGTGTTGAATTAGAAAAGAGTTAAAAGTTGTAAGCGTCACATGGAGAAGCTGAAGGGTGCCTCGGTGCAAGTATTGGTTGATACCGGGTTGAACCGGACCTCAAACAAGAAGCAACACCAGCAGCCATATTGCTCTGAGGTGACTGCACAAGAAAGAGCGGAGCCGGTTTCGGAGTTGACTCAAAACTCAATGAGCATCCAGAGTGGGATTTATCACAGATCAGGGCCTCCAACCCTGAGATATAAAATCTACAGGAAACTGATTTCAATGTGCTTTTACTATGGCTGTGGTGTGTATCAAATACATGAATGCTGCAAAACCCAAAACCCAATACAAAACATTTGTTTTAGAGTCTACAATACAAATCCACAGTCCAGTAATTCTGTTAAAGTGGCATATTGACTTTTGCATTACTCACCCACACGGCCCTAACACCCCCCCCACATGCGCACGCGCGCACTGTTGTTTTCAGTGTCTTTAGCTAAGCCAGAGGACAAGTGATGCCCAGGGCCGTTCCTGATCCTCCCGGCCTTTTCCTTGCAGGAATCTCCTCTTCCTGTGCGGAAGTTGATCGTGGTCAGTCTGACTGTCACAGGCGCCTCCCAAAGGAAAGTGACAGCGGCTTTATTCAACCGTTGACCCGTAAAGAGGACAGCGGAAGAAAAGAAAAAACATGTGCGCGCGCGTGTGTGTGTGTGGGGGTGTGTGTGGGTGTATGTAACCTGACTAAGGGCTTATTTTCACTGCAGTAAGGAGGTGCGATGAATCTTGTACAATCAGCACAAGCTCTGCATGTGTGTGTGTGTGTGTGTCTGTGTCACGCATTTAGTGTCCTGTCCTTTAACCGACCCTGACGGCGTGAATGCCTCTTCCCTCCCTCGTGCTTCTTTTGTCCTCACGTCGGCCTGGTAATGTCCTGTTATCTGCTCTCTGCGCAAACAGATTTGTATTTTTATTTTCTCTCGATTTTCCACCTCTAGGGCGAGGCCTTGCAGCCTTGAAAATCGATGGACAAAAAAGGACACAGAGAGATGATGCCCATCTGTTCTGATGATGTCTCTCCAACTTTGTTTGGCATGGGCTCCTTCTCCGTCCCCGGCCTCGGTCCACACCACCCCCACAGGGCCCAGCCACCGGCCTTTTCTTGACCCAGTTCAGGACCTCCGGGCTGGGCTTTCTGATCCGTCCACTCTCCCCAGTTGGGGTTCAACAGAGAATCCTGAGATTATCGAATGGTCACTTAAGAGGGAACGAGAGGGAGTGAAGTGCTGTCCACTTAGCTGAAGATTATCCTTTAAAAGGAAAAGGACGGCGGTGGAGATGGAGGAGAGAAGGAGAAAAAAGGATGTGCTTAAGAGATGGATGTAGAGGGGGCGGATGGAGGGAGAGATTGCGCGGACAGTCAGATGGATCGAGAGCGAGGGCACATGAGTCATGTGGAGATAAAGTGGGAGTGGGAGAGGGTTAACAAAAAAGCGAGGAGAGAAATACGGCAACGAGGGGAAAGTCTAAATGAAAAAGCTGAGATGGAGGTGAGGTGACGGAGCAAGAGAGAGAGAGAGAGAGCGGAAGAGGGTCGACACGGAGAGGCAGAGATGGAGGGGATAAAGAGAGGAGGAAGCAGGAAGGATGAGGACAAGGGCTGGATTACGCAGTAAAAACAGGGATTGTGAAGTGTCCACTAACTAAACTGACGACCTTTGGTTGCTCTTGTTTTGGGCAATGCGGTGAAAATGTGTAGAACAATCTAGAGTAAGACCTGATGCAGTTTAATTACAGACTGTATTTCATGGAGTAAGAATGGGCTTTAACAGTGTTATTTTCATAGCCTGGCTAAATAGGGAAGACAGCATTTTGTTACAGCGAAAGTGAACTCAAATGTGGCAAGAAATGTGATCAGAAAAGTTCATTAGAACTTCATTCAAACCCACAATTATTGTTTGTTTTGTTGAGCCGTCATGTTGAAGTGGCAAACTTGTTACAATGGCACATCCTACTAACATGGAGCAACATTAGCCTCCATCGCGTACATGTCCCCTGACAAAGTGCTAATTCATCTCCTGCATGGTGTATTTGGGGTCTTAGGGTTGTTGTTTTACTTTTTTGCTGACCAAAAGCTACATTTAACTTAAATGCAGAAGGGTCAGTTGATAATGATCTGTGGGTTTGTCCTTTGAGCTCCTCATAACATACATGTAGAATATACAACGGTTATAGTTAAAAAAAAAAGTTATTTCTCACTTTGCAGACTTCTTCCATTAGAATGAAAGGATGTAACTGTCATGGATGTTAATTACAATGTTCATCGTCTTTTGCAATAAAGTTTAGCTTTTAGTTTATAGTGTGAAACTCTATCTAATCTAATCAACCTTTGTGATGTTCTCGTATGACAACAAAAAATAGTTTTCTGTAGGGTTAGAGGAACTACATGTTTATATTCTCTCCACAGTGATTTGTTTAAAGAACCTTGGGTTTATGAATGAATGAATGAATGAATGGGAGTGTATGTTTTTTTTAGGGTGGTGTGACTGTCGCAGAGAAGGAAAGAGAGATCATTCCCCATCATTTGATTGGATCAGTGGTCCTGCCATTGGAAAGTTATGGTAGGCTATTCTCCTGGTAGAACACACACACACACACACACACACACACACATATTCCGATGGCTACTATCTAAAACTGGGAGCTAAAAGCTCCTCAGTGTTCCAGACCTGACATAAGCTCTCGATATCTATCCCTCTCACCCGAGCATGATGGGAAAGAGGACAATCTCAATAGAGGAAGCAACAGGGATTCAAGGATGAGACAGAGAGAGAGAGAGGGAGGGAGGGAGGGGGAGGAGGCGGGTGCTCCTCCTCCCCCTGTTAATCTCCTCATTTTCATTTCTCTTACCATGTGGGATTAGAATGATTTTATTTAAAGTGTCAGCTTGAGCTACCGGATTGAGAAATGTGGATTTCATAGGGATTATTATTACAGAGAAAATGCACACACACACACACACACACACATACACAGCTTTTTCTTCTTCTCTCTCCCTCACTAATGACCTGCTTGACTAACAAATGGTATTCATCCTTAAATTCAGTGCAGGGTAAATGAACAGACATTTTGATACACATCAAAGTGCGTATTCTTTAACAGGGTGTGTGTTACATGTACAGTATGTTTTTGCCAATTTGTGACATATTAAAAGCCCCATTCTTCTATTTGAACCAGTCTCTGGAAATGGCAAAAGGCGCGAAAAAAATTAGATCTTAGAGTTCGGGGCTTTCTGTCTTCATCAGAACGTCATGCAACTTCCTGTGCCCCTCAGCCGGGACAAGTGAAACGAGGTGAACAGACTCACCAAAGCTTCACCCTTCTGTCAGATTTATCATCTAATCTACATTAGGATAAGGCTTTCAACGCTCAGGAAAAAAAAAGAGAAGAATAAAATAAACGGCATCACCTTTTCATCCTCGGGCCAAGCCTTTCATTCCACCTCCTCTCATTACATTAAAGGATGAGGAATGCCGTTCAGAGGATGAGCGGTATTTAAAGACACCATCCCCTTCATCTGTTTTAATTTCTCTTTATTTAAGAGACTCCCTCCTCCCTTCCCCGCTCCCTCTCTCTGTTTAATTGACCTCTATCTAAAGACTCCCTCCCTTCATCGATTGATCCTCGGCTCAGTGCAAATGACACGGGTGAGTAAGTCGCTGCGAGGTCCCTAATCCCACTTTAGTAGAAACTTTAGCTTTACAGATTCAAGCTCTTGACACAAAAGTGTTCCACATTGCACAAAGGTTGCGTTTATTATACATGGTGTGAAATGTTATTTCCCTTCCCGGCAAGACTGTAGCACGAGCACTGAAGGGTAAACCCGAAAACCCTACACTCAGTTTACCCACTGCTCAGTGCGATTAGATTGACAGCACACACAGCATCGTCAATTAAACATACGTCATGCAAATGGTGCTAATACAAGAAATAGAAATAGATCAAGTTTTGTTGAATCGTTGATCAATTTAGGGGATTTTTATGACGAAAACCATAAAATCAGCAAACATATATGCTTGGCAGTTTTTCTAATGCCGTCAAATACCGTTGGCATGGCGATGGCTGAGACTGCGCTAACAGTGCTAATGAGGGGGGGAATCGGTGGGTCAGCGCTACACTCCCGTGGTCCGGACGATGTCATCAGGCTGTGACCTCCAGGTGAGAAGCAGCCGCCACCAGCTGGGCTCACGTGCACAAACTCAGATGGCAGATTGAAACCAGTCCTGAATGTTGCACCTTTGAATAGTCTCAAACGGAAACCAGCTTCTTAACGGGTCACGGCCCTGTTAAAGCTGCTGACGGCCGGAAAGCGTACTTTATTTTTAACGTTGCTTGTCTCAGAAGACAAAGTGAACAAAGTGATGCTTTGACATCACTTGTCAACAATCCCAAAACAAGCGATATTCTGTTTCCTGTTACGTAAGACTAGGAAACGCGGTAACCTATAGGGAATGTCTAATTACCTGTGTGACTAATACAATACATTGATTATGAAAGGGGTTCAGCTTAATGTAATTGCTACATTCACCAATTGCTCAGCTCTAAAGATCATCGTCATCATCATCGCCATCATCATCGTCATCCACTCCATCATCGAGACTGACGTGTCCGCGAGGGTGAAAGACAAAAGTCAAAGTGCATTTCCAGGCACAGATGCAGGCGTTTAGACAAGTAATGCCTGTTTATCCTGGTGAATAACACAAACACAAACACACAACCACGTACACACACATTTTAAGGTCTTTGGAAGTAGGTTAAGCATGCCGAGATCACCTCTCGCTGCTCTCTCCCAGCTTAGAAGCGCTGAGAGAGCGGGGTGGGAGGGGTGGGTGGCGGAGGTGGAGAGGGTGAGAAGGGGGGGGGGGGGGGGGCGTGATGGAGAAACCTTGCAGAGGACATCTGCCACAGTGTGCAACTTGTGAGCTGCTATTTTTTTTTTTTTTTTTTGCAGCCCACTCTGTGACCCACAGATTCTCATGCATGATTGACCAAGAACTGTGAGAGTTTCAGAGGGGCCTTAGCCCCTGCAATCGGCCTAGGAGACCCCGTGCAGACCCGGTTAAGTACAACATCTATTATGTTGGGGCCTGAAATGTCATCCTGCATTTCAGGCCCCAACATAATAGACGTTTTACTTAACCGGGTGAACATGAGAAAACTACACACTGACAGCAAAAAGTCAACTTTAATTTGATCAAACCACCGTATGACGCCTCCGTTGCTGTTCTGTGACCATGTGCCCACATTTTGAGGATGAACATTTCTCCCCCTACCGCAGGTGTTTAAGCTGTACAGTAAACAATGCATGCTTTACACACACACACACACATATACACACATGCAACCACGCAAACACAAAAGGCTCATTGTGTGTTGCTGTGTGTCCGCTAACCCATCCATTTTAATCTGGGATTATGGTATTCCCATTGAGATGGCAATAGAGGAAACAATGCTTCATTTCATGGGAGGAAATGCGCAATAATGATGTTAACACCTCAATATGCCTTATTTAAACCATAATAAATGTTCTCTTTTTCTCGAATGAACACTCACACACACACACACACACACACACACACACACACTGAAAGACATACGGTATATTTCAACAGTTTTAGTTTTGACTCCGCTAAGCAAGCCTTGACAAACACAAATCTAATATCACTGGAAATGAAATCCAATCCAACTTTTAGGGATTGTCCTTAAATTGTTTAATATATTGTGTGTGTATTTGTGTGTGTATGTGGGTTGGAGCGAGTGAGATAGTGCTGTACGGCATCCATTGTACAGTATAACTGCTCCCATGGGTTGTAATCCAACACTAAAATGTTCCATTAACACACTATTAAATCTATTCTTCTCCGTTGTGTCACACTTCCGTGAGCCATTTGTGGCTTCAGTGCTTTGGCTATCCACCTTCTTTAAAGCAATACGACGGTGTCTTTATGGATAAAAGAGTTTATTAAATCCTGAACCCTAGAGCCATAACCCTGTATGTGTGCATTTAGGGTTTGGTGCATTTTTAAGTGTATCACCTTTCAGTACATTTTAATATTACCTTCAATATTTCTTGAGGTAAAAATCGTCAAGTGTTATTTAGCTATCGGTAAAGCACAGATTGGCTGCTGTTTGAATTAAGAGACGAAGGCCAGAGGATCGTCTCCTGTGTTTGCGAGCTAACGGTGCGCTGGTCTGTGAATAAGACCTCTCATGATGGCTGTATTTTCATTGTGAGGCCCCAGGTGCTGCCAGCGTCATACATGGACACCTCATGGCACCGGCGTCCTGGCACACAGCGTCCATCCAGGGAAGGGCCAAGAAGGTGAGGTGCGTGGCTGAGAGAGAGTGTGTGTGTTGACGTGTGTGCGCGTGCATGCTGTGTTGCAGCTGTGGCTTGAGGCAGGTCAGGGGCATGATGGGTAAAATGTTGCACATTATAAAATTCTGTGCAGTTTTGGTACATTTAGCATTATCATATGAAAAAGAAAGCAGGACAATATTCATAGGTCACTTTTTCAAACATTTAGAGAGAAATTCATCTAAATACATGCAAAACCTTTCCAAGGATAATGTTTGTCAGTAACACAAAGGTGTTAATAATTTAAATATTAAATGTAAATATAAATGTAAATGTTAAATGTAAATGTTAAATATAAAAGTAAATGTCAAATGTTATATATACATTTTAAATGTAAATGTTAAATGTAAATGTAGGGGTCCGGCCCGCGTGACATCATTCTGGACTGTATGTGGCCCCGTACCTAAAATTACTTTGATACCCCGCACTATAACAAGAGCTGATTCATTCGGACTTGCTTCTTGGCTTGCTGCATGAATTTCCGTAAATGTTGTAATTTTCAGTCGTCATGTCTGACATTTAGACTCAACATTTATTATTTACATTTAGATTTAAGATTTACATTTAACATTTATATTTAACATTTACATTTGTATATATCATTTAGCATATAAATATAACATTTATATTTATATTTAACATTTACATTTACATTTTACAATATTTAAATTATTTAACAACATTGTGCTACTGCCAAACATTTTCCTTGGAAAAGTTATTACATGTATTTACATGACCTTCTCTCTAAATCTTTGAAAAAGTGACATACAAATTTTGTCCTGCTTCTTTTCATATGATAATGCTAAATGTACCAAAACTGCGCAGGATTTTAGAACGTGCAACATTTTACAAACGCCGTCCTATACCTCCGGTCCGTATGTCTATGTTTCTTTGGGCACAACACTGAGCCCAAAATGTTCTCCTATGGCCGTGCCGTTGATGTGTGAATGTTTATCAGTGTAGATCATGATAGTTTAGGTGGCACCGTGCTAGCAGCCTTGGCCGTCCGGGTACGTGTGTGTGTGTGGTTGGCGGAACGTTGGGATGCGGCGTGAAGCGCTGGGAGTGTTCGGGAAGTCTCGAAAGTCCATTTAACATTTACAGCGCTGAAAAAATAGATCTGATGTTTGTGTGCGACTCTCCTGCCTGAAGGAAGACATGCGCTGGTCTGGAATGTAGATGAGTTTAACGAGGATACCCCCAAGCTAATGCTAATCCTCCTCTTTATAATACCACGCTAATATTTGTTGCAGGGCTTTCGCTCAGGGTATCATGCAATGCATTTAGTGCCAGTGAGAAGTACTGATTACGTAAAAATCAATTTGACCATTATCAGTTTAAAAAGAAATAACACTAGACACCTTATACAATTACTTTTTGTTGTTTGTTTCTCACCATTTGCATTGTGCGCTTTGGATTCAGGGGCATTTAATTACGGTAATAGCATAGTCGTGAGTGCATGTGTACATGCATGTATGTATGTGTTTGCGCATATGTATGCACAGAGGCATATCTGTGTGTGTGTGTGTGTGTGCCAGCTGTCTGATCAGTAATCAGTTAGCAGTGGGCTAATGCAGCCTCCTTAACCCAGGGGCCTCATAAGACAGCCTCTGGCCCAGCCCCTCTCTCTGCCAGGGACAAATCCATTACCCAAAACAAGGACATCAAATGTCAACAAACACACACACACACACACACGCAGATTGTATATACTCGCTCCAAAGCGTATTTAATTGATGTCATGAGAAGGAAATGTTTCTATGAAATGCTACAACTGCAGAATTGCAAAAAAACACGGCAGTTATTGACAGGTTTTTGTGATCCGCCATTAGTTCACAACCAGTTGGGAGAGGAAAGAGAGAGTTGTTACTTACCTATTTTTTTGAATAATTAATTTGCAAGACTTTAAGTGTCCCGAAATTCCACCAAAAATCTCAAATTTAAAAAAATAAATACACATGCGAGATAATACCAAAAACTGAGAAACGTTGTATTAATTCATTTCAAACGAGGGTGCAGCCTTTAAACAAAAAGAAAGAGTCTCCAGAGGGATCCTTGGCATTCTGTCAAGGGCTCTCTGACCAAACCGCCGTTCTACAAAAGGTTAACATAAAGAGCACACTGCACTGAAGACAGGCCCTCAGAAGTCGCACGAACCCCTGGCGGAGGGGCTCCCTGAGGGCGTGATGGTAAGCAGCAGCGTTTACATATCGGCGGCGCTCGCTGCATGTACAGTGATCTGGCAGGTCGGAGAGCTTTGATGCTCCGTCACCCAGCAGGTCGGCTGTATCGATCCCCAGGGCTGGTGCCGCTCTCTGGGCCTGGCCCGTGCTTGGGTGACAGGGCCCCCCCCCCCCCCTTTTTTCCCCGAAACCTCCCCGGTGCCCGTACCCAACAGATGGCCTCAAAGAGGGACTGGAGACACGGGGCCAATATCCAGCTCTCAAACAGAGGAGCAGAGGAGCAAATGGCCTGTTAATATTTCATACAAACGCTCTCACTCATCTCCGAGCAAGGAAACGGACAGGGATGAGGGTGCGGCGCGAGTGTGTGAAGGGGAAAGTGTGTGTGTGTGTGTGAGACTGAGAAATCAAAGACATTTTGATGGAATATGGGTACTTTTTCCCACTCTGTGGTGCTTCACATCTCCACTACTTGTGCATAATCACACACTTGTTTGCCTACGGCGAGACTTTGGGCCAAAGATACGCCAAGATTGACACAATCTCTAAAAAACTGCTGTTGAGTTTAGCATTACAACCCCATTAAATCTGCAGCACACACATGCACACAGACATGCACACATATCCCCAATTACTCTCAGCACCAGATCCTTCCTTAAGCCAGCGCTGTATCTTTTGAGCGTAACCTGCGCGCTAATAACCCATAACCCCTGCACAGATCAGTGGAGGTTATGCTATTTGCTGGTCGGTAATTGCCCTCTTCATCAGTACTCTGTCTGCGCAGGCAGCACCGCGGCCAGCCCCGGGGTCCTCCTGATGTCATTAATGTGTGATTAGGGCCGGTGGGGAGCAGCAGTTAGGAGGTTAAAAAGCCCCTGACAGCCCTCATCATGGGCGAGGAAGCCCTGAGACTGATGCAGGGGCCGCGCAGATGGGCGAGGACGTGCGGCTGCCAAAGCCCTAACTTGTTATTCCTCTTCGCCTCCAAAAATTACGGCATGCTAATAAATGGCACTGACACGGGAATGCACGTGTACGGCGACGCTGACGCAGGTACACACATATCCTGGATCGCAAATAGAAGGGACTTCAAGCCTCCTGGATTGAAGAAGAAGGAATACGACAATTAGGAAAGGCACATCAGAGTTTAATGCACACAAACTTTTGCCCTTTTTTTTCTAAACTTCATGACGCTGATTGGACTTGAAGTGACGAGTTGGTCTTGGGAATAGGAGGCTGACAGGTTAAATTTGACACCAGCGATCTAACCCCCAACCAAAAGTGTCCGCCTAAGTGCTCAATCATGTCAGAGTTTTAGGATTCCTTTAAGTTGTCATCTTTAATACATGAGACGATTTCCAGCACCGACTGTGCAACAAAGTCATTAGACTGGGAGGAAAGATGAAATATAAATCAAGCGCCTCTCTCTGCCCCCCCTCCCCTGTGAACAGGTGGCTGAGTTGAATGAGAGGGTGCCCTAACTTGGCTGTCACCGTGTTTTCCAACAGAACCGCTGCCTTCTAAAGCCAAACCACCGTGAATTATACATCTATGGCAGTAACTCTCTCAGAGGAGAGCGAGAGAGAAAGTGAGAAGGGGGGGGGGCTAAGAGAGTTAGAGAGATTAATGGCTGAAGCGCTTGTTTTTGACGCAGCAAACCTTGGCTCCGATTCCCGCCTGCCGCTTGTTGGCTTTTCGGGGCACATTTATTTATTTCGTTAACAAGAGAGAGCGGTCCGCGTTGCTGTCGCTCTCTTGGCCCGCTAACGGCCGCAGCAGACCCGTCATCTCCTGCGCCGCCCAGTGCAGCTTTGAACCCCGCCACGGACTACGGAGGCAGAATATTAATAGTGCAACAAACACGGTTTTAAAAATAGCGGCCTGTGAGAGGCCAAGTGTCACTGACGCCTTTTCTCTCTCGTGGACTGCCATCATTTAAGGATAAGTTTACCAGGATTCAAAACTCCCTTCATATTACCAAACTCATTCAACCAAATTTTAAAAACTTTTATTTTAGGAAAAGACGTAGTGATGGTAGAGATTTTCTTACTGTGGTTCCAACAGGTTCTAGAAATCTTTAGTTATAATTGAGATGAGCTATATTGATAACACATGTACATGAATGCTAATGGTTTCCCACAGTGTATAACTTATGGATCTTGTAACTCTGGTGAACCAAGTCTCCTTCATGGAATTAATTTACATTTAATAAAGTTGCTTGGAAAAACAAAGATCAGAAGGGAAATAGAATATATGAGATTTGAAATCACATCATCAAGAATTCCTCAAGCTAAAGTGAAGACCCGGAGAAGTGTGACGCGGGATGAGACTGAGTACCATCTGAAATGAATAGTCAATCCATGGACTAATCTGTATTCAGCCTCCCAGGGGAGTCCACACAAAGCGCCGTCACTGGCTCAGCCAATGAACTCATTCAAGTCGGTTTCAACACAGCGCAGCATGTTCCAACATAATCTGTCCGGGAGGTCGTGACCTCCACGTCCCCTGCCCGCGGAATAAAGAGGACCTCGGGCCGGGATGACAGGAGAAGTCTTCCAAGGAGTTCATGTTACCACATGTCATAATAACAAGAAGCTACTGTTCCCCCGCCAGGCTCCTTCCCCCTTTGTCTTGGAGGGGCTCTGGACAGGGGCAGACAGGACGCGCTGGCAGAGCTGAAACTGAATATTATCATTGGGGGGAATCTTGTTTCAAGTTACCGAGCGGCTAGGCCAGCTAGCTGAGTGCACTGGCACTTCACCTGACGGGAGCAGTTCACTTTCAAGCGCTTCACACACACACACACACACACACACACACACACACACGATTCAAAGAAACCTAAACATGGTTCCTTGAGCGGCAATCTTATTAATAGGCCCAACCCTGCCTTTTGCGGACCAAAGCTGCACCACTTTACCCACCCCGCCTCCCCCTTCCCGCACACCCTTCATGGCGATTGAGAGGTCAATATCTCACTTTACCGTCAGCTACACTTTCCTCTGTCACTCACAGCTCCCGCTCCATTCAAACAGCGGGTTGAGCCCAACAAAGGAGACCGCGGGGGAGCTGCCCCGAAGCCTTCCGACTCACGCGCACTGCCAGTACACGCGCGCGACGCGGACCGCGCGAGCTGCCGCGCTGCTCGGGGGGGCGGGGGGTGGGCTTGTCGGGCGCTTTGTGCTCGTCCGTCAGCCGGCCCCTGGGTCCGCGAAGATGCCTTCAGTCAACGAGGCTGGCTACCTGAAAGGAGGGATTCACACAGCTCTGAAATATTGATACCTGGAGCACGGCGACCTTTTGACCTCTCTCCCTTACATCCTTAGAGGAGGAGAGAGGGGTGGAGACGGAGGCACTGGGAGGCCGGGGGTGTGAGGAGTGGCCAGGTGGAGAAGCCAGTCAACATGTTGGGGAATGTTTTAGCTTTCAGGTAATGGTTTTAACGCACAAGAGAGCCACTGTGCAGGTATTCAGTCTGACAATACCTTTGAACAAATTTGACTTCCCTCGATTTGAAAGAGCAATCTCGCAAACTCTCAGTGCGAATAGGACGACTCTAGAACAGCAGAAGGACGGGGAGGAAGAGGGAGGGAACGGGTCGGAGGTTTGACATTCCTGTGGGCGATGTGTGTCTCGTCAGTGGACGCGTTTGGATTCTCTTTAACGGGAGTCGATACCCCCTTCCGCTTCCCGTGCACTCACTGTGAGCTGAGCCGGGGTAATGCCATTGAACTGGGACAATGGGGCCCCTTAAAAGGCAGCTTTTAACTGGGCGTGCGCGTGCGTATATCAATACAGCCGATAGTTTTCCATGTAAGAAGATCAAATGCAAGAGAGAGGTGGATTCTCACTGAAGGGGCAGACAGATAAATAAATGAAATGACTAGAGGGAGTTTATTTTAAAGAGAGAGGTGTTTTGCTGTTGTACAACACGCAGGCTTCTTTTTTTTTACCCTTATGTCGTCCCTCTTTCTCTTTGCTCACACACACATGCTCCAAGTTTAAAGCGCGCATTTCAAAGGCGCTCGGCTGCCTGCGTCGCTGCTTCAGACAAACGGGGCCAGCTCTTGTGAGATAGAGGGGACATCTGAGGCAGGGAGAGAGACACAGAGAGAGAGAGAGAGAGAGAGAGAGAGAGAAAGGGGGAGACGGGTGCAGGGAGAATGAAAGAGAAAGAACGAGCCCGGTTGGAGAGACAGAGGGCGCGAGGGGGAGACAGAGAAGGAGTGAGCGAGGGGGAGACAAGGGGAAGAAAAGAAGGAGGGGGCATGATTGCACGCTTTCAACTGCCTTTTGTGGGCCTCTCTGCAGATGTCACCAGCTGTTCCCCTGCACGGAGGGTTCCAGAGCGTGGAACATCGCCTCCGGCCCCGTCCTCAGCCACCTTTCAAGTGTCAATCAGACAGGAGGGGTTGTGGGGTGGGGGGGGTTGAGGGAGGCAGGAGGATGGGGGGGGAGCTCTGTGGAGAAAAAGGGGGCCAACACACTGGGCTTCGGTCACTGTCCTGAGAACAGTGCCAGCGATTCGCCATTGATTCAGAGCCCCCCCCCCCCCCCCCCCCTCCCCCACTGCCCCCCCCCATCCAACCCGCTCAATAACAGGGAGGGGACGGAGCCAGCCGTGTGCGGCGTGCAGACAAAAGAGGCCCGTGGGCAAGGTTAGCTGGAGATCACACGGCTGCGAGGCTACTGCTTCCACCGCTAGCCACAGTGTTAGTGATTAGCGATAGCCGATGCCCTCCACCCCCCCCCCACACCCCCTCACCAGCGCTCCTTGGTTCAGCGCACGCAGAGCCGTGAGGGTGACCTACGATCAGCCGCGGCGCGGCGTAGCGGGGAGGAGGGCGCGGCGGCGGCGGCGTGAGCGAGGAAAGTCGTCGTCGCGAGTGAGCAAGTAAACATAAAAGAGTCTGACATGCGGAGTGATTGACAAACAGTGTCTAACGAGCAGGAGAAGGTGTGCTTAACACCGCTTAACCTTGGCGCGTCTAGTCGGGTGACATAAGTCGGAGACGCTTTTATTGACGACATCAATATCTGGTGTAGGCCACTGTGTGTATAACCTTCTGCTCCAGTCGGTGATGACGGGGGAGAAACATGCGGCACAAAGACGTTTAATCAACTAGACAGGGTCAGTCGTGGAAACCCACAGACAGGAACACAAACAACTCTTCCACGGTTTTTATTGGCAAGACGAGTCCGCGTCGAGAAAAAAAAATGTGGTGATGTGATATAATTCAAAGCTGGAAAAAACACACAGATTCCCTGTTTTTATTGACAGGGTAAAGTGAGAGTCACACACTCTCAATGCATCTTATCAGGCAGCGTAAGTGGGTCTATTATACACGCTATTGCCATTGCCCTGCTGATAACCTCTGTGCCGAGGCTGTAGAACAAAGGCCTTTGAAGAGGAGAGGAACCGGTGGATTCATGTGATTTATGTCTTTTCAAAACAAGATGGCTGAGCAGAGGTACCAGACCATGGCTGACCCCAGCGTTTCCTGTCACCTTCTCATTTGTCTGTGTGTGTGTGTGTGTGTGTGTTGGTCTGCAGGACGTTATTCCAAACTGTCCAACTGAGTCAGAAAAGTTTATGAAGCACAAACGTGCTTTTGTACGCAGAGAGATAAGTATCATGGTTATATTCTGTAAATCGGTTGCATTGTTTGTATTTGCAGGCCGCCGACTGACTGTCTGGCCCCGAAGTCGCAGCTTTTGAAGGCTGTGAATGAGAGGAAACTGTTTATATATAGTAAACAGTTTATATGTAACTTTGTGTTCTGCATTTAATGTATTTTCAATGACTTGTGCTAATCTTAAGGATCAGCTTTTGATCATCATTGTAGGTACTTTAGACCAGTGGAAGTAGTGGTAATTTATTTTTAGCTTACTTATTTTATTACCATTTCTTTTACTGTTGTAAGTGTTCGATAGTGCTTCTTGATCAGACTAACCTGCTGACTTGTGCTAGTTTATACTCATTATAAATTCATCAAAAAGATATTTCCTGTCTGGTGAACAAGAGATGACCCCTCTTCGCTTTGTCTACATGAAACAAAAAGAGGCCAAATCGCTCCTGCCTGTCAGACATGTAGCAAAACACAACTTCAGTCGAGGGGCCACAGCACTTTTTCCAAGGGGTAATATCCTTGGGCATTAATCACCCCCGTCATAAATCAAAAGAGCGTGACCACCGCTCCACTCCAACACCGCGCCACATCCCGCCTTCACTTCCCATCCCCTCTCCCCCCCTTCCCCTCCCGTGCTGTGCATACACTCTCCACAGTTAGAAAAAGTTGAAAAATCATAAATCAAAAGAACGACCTCGGCTATCCTGCCACACGCAAACACCCCCCCCCCCCGCGACCCACCCCCTCCTTTTCCCCTCCTGCCACGCCACCACCCTCTCATCCTCCTCGACCTTCTACTCATCAAAGTTCATCAAACGCGTCAGAAATCAAGAGTGGCTTCCTCAATATTTCCTCGCCCCCTCGCCCCCTCGCCCCCTGATCTGGGCTCCAACGGACGGGGACGCCGCACCGGGCCTCCAGTCCGAGGGTCACGGGGTCACCCCCGGGGTCTCATGGC
Organism: Pungitius pungitius; assembly: GCF_949316345.1. Taxonomy (NCBI): domain Eukaryota; kingdom Metazoa; phylum Chordata; class Actinopteri; order Perciformes; family Gasterosteidae; genus Pungitius; species Pungitius pungitius. Next base: position 6,885,396 of record NC_084919.1, read on the forward strand.
TGACCGGCTCAACGTGTCTGAAGCCCTGCTATCTTTGGGAGCCGGCTCACTTGCCTGCGGAGGTGGCCCCCGTGGTCACAGAATCCCGTGTTTTTCAGATTCCTCCGCCCCCCCCCCCTGCAGAAGTGAAAAATAGCAGGAAACGTAAATCTGTCATTGTCCATTCAGGAGATCACCTGTAAGGAAACGAAGCGGCCAGCAAGTGCTGACACAATCATCCCTGCGCCTAGCAACACATCCTGGTTCCGGCCCAGACGCGAGGGACCGTACAGTATGTCTGAGCTGCTCCGCTTCCTGCCCCGCAAGGCGGGGGGGCGGGAAGGGGTTGTGGGGGGGTTGGTTTGGACGCCAGGTTATCACAGGCTGAAAAGGGGAATTTTGCAGAGAACAAATAAGGACTTTTGGGCTAAAGGATTAAAAAAAGGTCAGATCATATCTGACGGTCACTATTTTGCAAAAGAAACAAACACCAAAACACGGTGGGATGAAAAGGTCAAAGGGAAATTGCACAATATTGAGCAAAAAGAAAAAAGACAACGTTGTAAATAAAGTGCAAATAGTGATACACAGCGAAGATGAAACCAGTTGTTCATAAGACACTTGTCTCCTGCTCTGCGTGACTTCCGGTGAGTTATCGCCATCTGTCACCGATGTTTTTCAGTTAACTGGTGTTTTTTTCTTAACCCTGACTCAGCGAACGACTACCGTTTGATCTTCTCTGCTGTTCCTCCCATCACAAAGGCTACCAGGAAACGGAGGCCCCTGGAGGGACGAGAAAGGGACCCTGTCTATCCTGAGCAGAAGCCACACTGGTGCTAGCTACCTGCACCTGGCCCCAGTGACATGCCGAGTTCCTCAACACGCACATCACCCACTGACCCACTGTATTTTTCTGGGGACCTTTAACCATCACAATTAATGTATCTGTACGTTCTGCCATTCACATCAATTTAATCAAGACTGCCTCGATAGCACTATATATATGGGATTTTGAGCTGATCTGTCGCTGCTTAATGGCATTTTCCTACTAAACTAAAACCTACATAGATTTTAATGATGGTGATTTCTAATTAAGTTTGGAATGAAGAATTAATGAATCCTTACAAGTAAATGATTAAATACACAGTTGTAATACAAATATCTGTGTTCAGTCTTATTAAAATGTATTTTGACAAAAATGAAACTTGAACTATAAGCCAAACCTAGCTCAGTTTATTATATTGAATTTAAAAAAAATAAAACAGTGAAAAGCATGGATTATTATTTATTATTATGGCTCACTTACCATGTTTTCTGACCTGAGATGAACTTATTCTAGAAACAAGCCAACAGTCTAGCGGAACCATTTATTTTGTACATGATGTCAATCATGGAAACAATCATTACACGCTCACTAAAAATACACGGGCAGAACCCGTCCGACGCGGTGACTCAGGGGGCCACAGACTCCAGTTTGGCAGCAGGGGTTGGTATCCTGTGGGTTCGGACGTCTCGCCTTTGTGCTCGCGAGGAGTCACGTTGCAAAACCGCCCGGAATCAAAGACCCGCTGAAAACCTTCGACGGGCTTTCGAGTCCCTCTTTGAACCCGCGGGAGCCGTGAGCTGGGTGTATCTCGGTGTCTTTCATGCTGCTTTTATTCACCTCTTCCTCACTCAGGTTCGCGCTCTGCTTTCTACAGCAACCCCAACTTCAGCAACCACTTGTTCTCACCTTTTTATAATTCGGGGTGGAAAAAAAACTGGAAAAAAAAACCGAATGGATTCAGGAAGTCTCGTTGGTGCACTCACAGTTACGAGGCCTCTTCTTTTACTCTCTCCCTCTATGCGGTGCTGCCTGCCAAGCACTGGAGGAGCTCTATTGTCTCCTGGACCAACACCTGTCATCACAGTGTTAAAATACAGAGGAGAGGAGATGGTGTGGGACGCCCTCAGCAGGCCACTGGATATGTGGGCAAACGCTTCAATTTGCACGCGCGCACGCAAACACATGCGCGTGCTCTCAAGTTATTCCTTGTTGGGACGTTGGGAAGGGGTATGCTGGAGGTGTCGTTGAGGTCATTGAAGCTGTGCATGTGTGTGTCTGCTTGTGTGTGTGTGTGTGTGTTTAATCCACAGAGCAAAGACAGTTTGAGCCGTTAAACAGCTGAGAGTCAAAAGGGCTTTTATCAGGGTGAGTGGCGCCTGGACTGACACAAACACACGCACATGCGCGCACACACACACACACACACACCTTTTTTGCACTGCTCACACATTCATGTGTCATACAAATTAATCAAATTAGATTGCACATGCACACACTCACACTATAGCATCATAATAAATGGCAGTTAAAAAACAGTTAGAACAGAGACACACACACACACACACACACACACACTTCAGCTCCGTCTTGCTGTCTGGGAGCAGCGGTGAACCAGCTGTTGCTACTTCTCACTTTGAGAGTATGTGACAAAATCATGTGACAGGGAGATGCAAACGCAGTGCGGCGGTGCGTATCGTCCCGTTGCCTGTTCGTGAGTGCACACAAACAGCAAATGCTTTTATATTTAAAACATTTTCATGTTCGCTATTCTAATTAAATGATTGAAAACACCATCCCACAATCATATTAGTATTAAATTCAATAAATTTCCCTCTTAGTTAAATTATTCTAAACCACAATGAATTGTCCTCATAACTGTGACTGCAACACTGCATCTTTTCCTAAATTGAGAGCATTTAACATGCCTTTGCCTCTCACCGGACATATTGAAGCTATTTTTGACCACAGTTGACAAGAGCAATTATATTCACTAATTCTGGCATTACAAAGAGAGAAGCATGTTGCCGTAACATCCTCCTGCACAAGCTGTACTGTAAGTAGCTCAGCAATTTTAACCTGATTGAAGAGAAATAGACAGATAACTGATAATTGCGACTCACTGGATGCATAACCCCAAAAATGCAAAAGCTGCATTTTCTATATACATACATACATATCTTCTATCAAACGTAACATCGTCTCGCTTTTTAAAAAGGGCATTTTCAGTCGGTCTTTTGTAGAAAGGCTGTTATAGCGAGACCTATAAGCTGCTTAGCATTCAGACTTTCTATGTTGTGGCTGCATGTCCATGCATCTGCAGACATGGTCTCCTTGTTCATGCACACACACACACACACACACACACACACACACACACACACAGAGGTCGGGTCACTCCTGCACGCCGAATCACACAGCCACTTGCACATCACAAACTCCTCCCCCAGTGTAACCTACATCTTTATCTAAATAAAGGCATGTTTCAGATTATCATGCTAATGCGGTGGCATTGTTTACCAGACCACTTTCCCTTGGCCTCGTAGACCTTCCCCCTCCTCCCTCCTTCTCTCCTCCTGCCCACCCTCTCCCTCCATATCCCCATCTCCGTGTGGACCTCCTGATTGTGCATTTGCGGCTCCATCCAGCATTTATCTCCTCTTATCTCCTTTTAAGTCCCTGTCGCCGCGTCCCAGAAAACGTCCACATATTGTTGCTCAGGAAGACGCTCTTGGCTGCACTCAAATGCTCCGAGCAGATGTTTCACCATTTGAGCGCATTTTATTGCCTGGGCCTTCTTCCTTTAAGGGGTGGAGGGAAGGAGAAAGAATAGGATGGATGGAGGGGAGGAGGTTTTAAACATTAGAAGGCCAACAGCTGGTTGCTTCTCCCTCCCTGGGTGCATTAACCTCTTTGGCCCTCTTGCAGCATGTGCCAGTACAAGGAGCCTCTCAGCATCTGGAGCTTAAGTAGGGCAAAAATATCACTGTCGCCACAATAAGGGGACAGAAAATGCTGGAAAATCGGCTGTGAGATGTAAGAGCGGAACTTGGCACCACAGGAACAAACCCCACCAGTTTGATGTGTGTCAAAGGCAGCATGCAACGACACGCGATGCCTCTGCGGAACAGTGAAAGCGGCTCAGGGAATTGACCTTACACAAATCACATGCAACAAATACTGAGACACCACTTGGAAGCACAAAGTGCATCCACCGATATTTTAAAGGCTACCGTTGATGACAGGTTGTTGCGACATAAATATCACAGTTCTTTCACGGAGCAATTTCTACTGTAAAAACATTTTTATCCCTTTTAACAATAAAAGTATATAAAATCTGTGAACAGCTTATTCCACTGCTTCTAAGAGGCAAATCACCGCCAACACACACTTGATTTGCATGCAAATACATAAAGGAAGAGTTTGGTTGCTATTATTTTTGTTGAGATGTTGATATGCATTGAGGTATGTAATCTTGTTTGCGTTGGGATGTCAAAGGACATTATTGTGAGAGCTTAACATGCATGTAAAGCCTTCATTTAAATGCCAAACAAAAAGTAAAAGCTAAATCAAGCAGAAATAATTAATTACAAGCTGCGTGAGGATGGACCTGAAGGCTTCGCACACACACAGACACACACAGACACAGACACGTCAGTTGCCATTCAGCAGCCATCACTTTGAGCATCCAAAGTGTACATTTTCTTGAGTAAACAGGCCGATTGTCTTTGCCTCTCTCAACCCCTCGGCAGCTGCTTCGCCTTAAGCCATCGCTATCATCATTTACCATCATCATCGTCATTATAATCATCAGCCTGCTTAAACACAAGGCAACAAAGGTAGCGACGCACAATGGACCTGAGTACCTTTGAGGAACATATCAAGGCTTAGTGAGAGAAAAGACACGGGGTTTGCCATCTTTATTTGAATGGACGGCCTTTGCCTCACGCAGGGCTCGGCCCTTTCTTCCTCTTTGCTCAGTATTGGGTGTTGTGTGCTCAAGTGAAAGGTGTGCGAGTGTGGGTGGGTGAGAGCGCGACAATAGGGGCAGGTGCTCCTTAGTTTACCTTCATGCCGTCTGTTAGCACAGTGAACAGACACACAAACACACAATGCCCAAGGAGAAGCTGTCCGTCCCCGACACTTCCCCCTCGTCCATCCGTCGTCGGCGCCGTCATGGTCTCTTCCTTTTTCATATGAAGGAGGATCACGCCGCTCGCGACAGCGCTCTGCCACCGGCAGCGAGAAGATGACAAGCCACGCATAACACGTTGTCCTCCCTGCTCAGACTCAGGGATTTAGTGGCATTAAAAGGGCACGCGGAGTAGGGAGTAGAAGAAAATGTCTTGTTAAGTGCTACCTGACATCGCCATGGTAGGCATTCTGGATGGAGGTTTTTGGAGCTTTACTCAGCAGGCCCATTTGACACGGTGAAGTTTTCCCTTCTAGTGGTATGAGCTGAGCAGGCATTGGTTTGGGGGGGGGGTTTCTCACCTCTCCACTCTCTTGCTCCGCACAGGGACTTGAACATGCGACCCTTGGGTTCCCATGGAAACAGACGCTGCCTGTGAGGTGTGAGAGAAAAAAGCAGCATTATCGTGTTTGTCTTCATCACTCTCTCGTGGAAGATGACGTCACGTGATGGACTCCTTTGTAAATAGTGACTACGGTGTGTAAAAAAAAGACACACTTAAGGACGACGTGATCTGTCAACTTGAACTATTATGCATCTGCATACCTGGTAAATTGCAGCGTGACGGTCAGTTTATCAGTTTATTTTATTCCTCGCCTGCATTACCAAGGCTCACAACTTTGTGAAAATGAATGATCGACTCATTGCAGTGCCCCCCCCCACACATAGAGCACTTTTATGAATCATTAAGGCTAATCATTTTGTGCAACTTCTATCCTTTGTTATTTATGCATTAATCTTTTCTGGCCTCTCTCCTTCTTGAAACACAAGGAGCATTGAGTCATTTTCTGGCAGCCACGGGAGATGAGGGCTGAAATTGCAGGAGCGGACACTTCCACGGCCAAGTCTCATACGGCAGCACAGCTAGAAATTAATTAAAACAGGAGATGGGAGTGAGTGGGAACCAGAGAGAAAGAGAGGGGGACAGAGGGACGGGGGCACGGGGGCACGGGGGGGGGGAGGTGGTGCAGACTGGAAGGAAAATACGGACACGCACAGTGAAAGGATGCGCAGAAGCTTTGTTGCTAATGTGCGTCCGCGTGCTGGACTGCGTGTGAGCAGCCGCTGTCCCCCCTCAACTGTCCCCCCTCGACTGTCCCCCCTCGACTGTCCCCCCTCGACTGTCCCCCCTCGACTGTCCCCCCTCGACTCACACACGAGGGGAACACTGCGATCCCGACACAAATCCTGGGTGAGGGTCCTTCCTCGGCCCTCCCTCCCTCGGCCTTTTTCCCTTTGCCATCTGTAAATCCGGGTTTCGCTACAACTTAAGCACTTAGCTGTAATCCCCATGAAGGGGCAATAGCCCCGCACAAGTCACTTTTCCACCATTAAAGGCGTACAATAGGGGCGTGTTAGGGACTCACTTAAATGGATTGAGCACAAAGCCTGTGCTTGATAAGTTTTTAGCTGGGAAGAATCCGCCGTTTACACCCCTCCTTTTGTGCATTCTCTTAGATGCACTTGTCTCAACAGTCTAAGCCGATTTTATCCCTTTTTTTTGTATGTTTAATTCCAGCAAAACAGAAAGGCTTTAGAATATGTCCTATTTCTCTCCTTCTCCCGCTGCCTGTTTTTTTTTTCAAACAAATGTCACAGTGTAAGATTTACAATGGCGGGTATCTCTGTGCACTTCCTACAAGCTGAACACCAGGGACGATGGCCTCTTCTTGATATTTCCAAAGCTCTCCCTTCAAATTAAGCCACTGCTTCTAATCTTTAAATATGGCGCTTGAGCCGGACAGAAGGGAAGTATTTTGATCCGTCTCCCTTGGACGAAAAGCTGTGGAGGAAGTGGACTCCAGACTCCTCAGACAACACTAATACCCTTCATCCTCCGGGGGGGGGGAGGAGGGGGGGAATGCAGTCCGATACTGCTTATCGAAGCAAGAACACTGAAAACACAAGCAGCCAATGAAAACAGGCCAGAGACAAACTCGGCATTCTCTCCCGCTCGTCATTTGCACGCTGGTCGTAGAGGAACATTTTTGAAAAGACAATCCACATTTGCCGCGTGTGAAATCAATTAGAGGGAGAGAGCCCGTGGAAGAAAAAAAACCCAGGGCGGATGATCACGTGGAGGGGGACTCACCACGAACGAGTTCCAGACCTTTGGAGAGAGGGAACTCTGTGCGTTCAAGGCCGTAGGAGAGGGTTGGAGTACGAAACAGAGGTCACTGCACAGCACAGGTCATCCGGTGAATGTCCGGAGACACCTGCAAGGTAGCGGGACTCGTGTCTAGTTTGCTGACAAAGAACAAAAAAGGCTTCATACTAAGTGGTTGAAAAGATTATGTACATATTTTTAAATGTGTCCTTGGCGTGATCTGTTTAAAGGGTCAACGCCGTCCACCTCCGTTGGCGCTTACTCCTGCTGATTTGCAGTCGCTCTGCTCGCGCTCGAGTTCAGAGCGGTTTGCAAAAGCCTCTAAAGACAGCGCCATTAGTCCCGCAGACGGATGAAGGCAGAGAGGGAGGCGGCGCTAAGTCGCCCAGAGCCGATCTAATCCAGAGGTTTGAGTGTTTGCCAGTGCCACCGTGTCTTAGAGCAGATCTCAGTAGGAGGTGGTGAGATGCTCCTCGGGGGCTCAGGACTCTAATGGTTTGATTAAGCTCATCCAGCCAGGCCTCCGCTGCGGAGACTAAAAACTCCATTTAAGGACCAGACAAAGACGGCACCGCCGGGACGGATAAGAGTATTAAATCGGACTGCCGGGCTCACAAACAGACAGATGCAGATTGTGCACAATGTTTACACACACACACAGCCAGCGTTGGTGGTGTGTATGTGCATCACAGACATAACGTTTGTTAGTCATGAGCTCTGAGCTGCATCGCATTATTGTGGTATTTTGTTTTTTAGGTGATTTTCTAATGAGATATTGACAAGAAAACTGAAAAAAGCAAACAAAGTAGCCTCATTCGGTACACACAAGTCACAGATAAAGCCCCCACACTACAACATATCCCATGAACAGAATATTTCGTACACTAGTATGGAGTATTTGTGAGTAAAGTAACGCTCAGCAAGCGCGCACACACACACACACACACACTAGTGTGTTTCACACGTTAAGCATTGTTTTGGAATATAAAGGGTTAAATCCGCCAGCTCACTCTCCCTGACTTTGCTGGCTGGGCTGTTAGGCTACTAAGTAGCAGCTGTCCACCTGGCGAAGGAAGACCCTTCTACTGACACACACACACACACACACACATAGAAATACACATATATGCCCTCCTGAGAAAATGCTCTCAAGCTCTCGCTCACACACTCCTGTTTGCATGTGTGAGCGCACACACACACACACACATAGACAGTCACATTGGTGGAGGAGAGGCCCAGATGGTCAGGGAGACGAGCAGTGCCCAGTGTCAGTGAGAGAGAAAGAGAGAAAAGGGAGAAAGTGAGAGTTGGAAAGAGAGAGACGAAGGGACGGCGGCCAGACCCGAGTGCAGGCGCTGAAACGGGAAGACGACATCACACCCGCGCGCTCGGCCAGAGCTGCAGACAGAAAAAAAAGGGGCCATCGCTGTTACCAAACACACGATCTGTAATCACATGCCTCCACTGAACTGTGGCCTCCGCTCGCCCTTCAAGGTCTTAATGACAGCAGTGGACGGTTTGAAAAGGGACAGCTCTACATTTGGGAGGGTAAGCTTAGCTTAGCATGAAGAATAAAGCCAAGCTCTGGTTCAAGGGGGTGAACAGCTGGCGCTTGTGGTTACAGTAATGTAACTAAAAGTAAAATTGCTCCCCATAAGGCCTTCATGCAGATGTTTTGTTTCATATATCTCCACATTCCTCTGTCAGCCACTAGGAACCGGTTAAGTGCAGTTCTTTATGACCCGTGAGGCAAACTAGTCTCATTGATTAGACTTGATCTTTTCGTAAAAAGTGAAGGACTATTTACAACCTGAACAGAAGCTCAAGATTTTCAAAGGACGCAATTGCCCTAAAATAAGAGACGGATCATTTAACATGTAGATTATTTCCGTAAACGAACTTCAGAAGTGTTAGCGAAGCTAATCGTTTCCTCCTGCTTCAAGCTTTGATGCTAAGCTAGGCTAAATAAATATTGATATTCGACGTGTAAAACAGGCAATAAAACATTTTAAACAATCAGACAAATCAATACGAGCGATTGTTTAATCTAGTTCAGCCTACATTACATTGAAAAAGGGGGAGAAGAATTGGGATGTGGAACCCTTCGTCCAGATGGCGATATTTTTCCAGCTTTAATTCATTTATTTCATGTCACAGTTGTGCTTTGATCGCTCCTCTCTAATAATTAATGTGTTTTTGCTGTGCGCTGCTCTTGAAGTCATTGTTCCGGTCTCCGCTTTGACTTCCACACCTGATGGGAAAAGCACCGTCCCCCCCCTCAGCCCCCCCCCTCAGCCCCCCCTCCTTCGCTCTGTTTATCTATCTCTCTGTTACTCTTCCCCTCTTTCTCTGAGCTCTCGGTCATCTCAAAGGGGGTCTCACTGTTGCTTTCACACATTATCTGCTAACATACGCACGCACGCACACACACACACACACACGTTGGACTGTGTGGTGTCTCTCCAGAGTGGTGGGGATACAGTGGTTGGCATGTGTCACTCATCCATTATTGATTAGATCCAGCTGCCATCATCTACAGCTCACTTAGAGATACACCATTGTCTCACACACTCACACACTCCAAGTCATCTGTTTCATTTACGTTGCCATCTCACAATTCATAATTTGTTTTTGCAATCGTTATTCTGACATTAGCTTTGTTCTACTTTAGATTCTGTCCACGAGAGATAATAAATGTTTTATTATTATAGCCACAGGCTTCAATCACACACAAATACTCATTTTCACCGGAACACTTGCTCCCGTCTTCACACCTGGAACTACTCAAGGTAATAACAGTGTGCATAATGAACTTATGATGTATAGATATTTGGGTACCTCTAAATGCTTCAAAATGATTCACCAACATTATTCAGTTGTAGTCGTTGATAACCCAAACAACCTTTGGGTTATCCTGCTGTGGAGAATCCCTTGGTGTCAAATCTCTTTCCGCATGAATCCTTTTAACTCTTTCATTCCAACGTTGCCTGGCTTCCCATCTCTTTGCTGCGTACAACTCCAGACTCTCTTATTATCTGTGGAGAATCTATAACACATCCATATTTACTTTAACTAATGAACATTTATGCATTTAAGTAGATTATGTATTTTCATTCTGATGATTTATTTAAAAGAGAGCCTAATTGGAAAGAAGAAGATTCCTCCAAGAAGTGTCATTTCTTTTGTTTCTCTTTGTGTTTGCTATTTTTGCGCACCGATGTGAATAGTGGCGGGTGGGGGGGATGGGGTTGGGGGACTGTGCGAAATCGAGGGGGATGCACTTGTTGGATGAAGGTTTAAGGGGACACACGGGGAGGAGGGAGTTTTTTTTGCCCTCTGCTACACATTCACTCGACCATGTCTGTTCTCAACACCCCCCTCTCACTCCTCTCCCACTCGCTTTCTTTTTTTTCCAAATGCAAGTCACCGTGAAAAATGTGCTGGTCCAATATTTGCACAGAAGTGGTGCTGGGACAGGCAGATAACCTATCAGTATTTGAGTTTGGCTTCCCATGCTCCAAATAGCCATCCTCCGCCTGTTTAGCTTATTGATTGGCTTGGCAAGAAACTAGGTCCCCTCAGCAGTGACCAAGGTCATACAACACATGGACTGTGTGCCACCCATCTGCCCCCCTCCCTAACAGCCCCACCACCCCTTCAACGCCCACAACAACCTCTTCCTCCTCCTCATTGCTCTCTCTCTTTCACACACACACACACACACACGCACACATGATGTGCACATGTGCATGTTTGAGCGAGTTTGTTTTAATGCGTTCACTATGTCACACATACTTGCACCAAAGCAAAGGCATTAACAATGAAATAAAGTTGTCAATTCTGTGAATGGTTAAAAAAAAAAATCATTACAAGTAAAAACAAATACTGACAAAAAAACATTTGCAGAAAGTTTAAGTGAATAACTTTGTTTGAAATAATATGCATGAAAAACTTAGGCATAGATTACATACACAATGGGAAAAAGCATTCAAACGCATGGATGCGATACTTAAATACAATGTGTTTGTGTGTCTGTGTTTGTGTAATGACTCAGGATATGGACCTGAGGCAGCGTCCTACACTCCTCTCTGGGAATCAATGAGATTGAATTCTGAAGGTTTTCTCAGGGGCATCAGTCCCGCTTGTCAATACTGCTCTGTGTCACAAGTGCATTTTGTACACACACACACACACACACACACACACACACACACTTCCAGTTCACTGTCCCAAGCCAGACCTCTCGCTGGCCCCCCCTCTTCACTCCATCTCCCTCTCTTCCAGTCCTCAATTAAACTTGCCCCATGTTCCCCTTTATTCGCATCGCTCCCCTTGTCTGGTCCAGAGCTCAATTCAGTACGACACAAACCAAACCTCCGTGTGGCATCAGCCTCTCGGTTCTACTTCCTTCCTGCTCACGGTGTCTTGTGTCCGGTGGATGGCGAGTGGGACGAGCCGTGTGATTGATGCCTGTTGCTGTGACGTTCTGTTCTGCTCCCCTGTGACAGCTACTCCTGATATTCCCAAAGTCCTTGCTCGGAACGCCACGGCGCTCTGAGGGGAATCAAACCCCCCCCGTCGTTTCTAATTTGAAAGGGCCCCTTAAATACCTGCCGGCTGTAGGCTAACAAGTCACACACAAACACACAGTTGATACACACCCTTAATCACTTACTGGTGCACTTAAATATGACTCTGGGGAGCTTAGGTGTCATTCTCCGGGAGGAGTGAAGGCCCTTGGGCAACAGCTGTGTGTGTCCGAGTCCGATCTGGTATCGTGCCACACAGACGGAGGCCTTGGAGCCCGAGGCTTGCCTGGAGGCTGAAGGCAGGCCTTGAAGGACATGAGATACGGAGAGACGAGACGCTGCCTCCCTCGTCTGCACCAAGCCAACAGCTTTTGACAAGCTTCTACCAAAAAACAAAAAGGCTTTGTTGGTTTCTGTTTTACGCGATTTTCACCTGTCTGTCGAGAACCACAGTGCACACACACACACTCACACACACACACACATACACACACACACACACACTTGTGTTAGCCCCCGTTGCTAAACAGCTGTCTGAGATGTGGCAGTGTGGCGCACCAACGCTTCATCATTGTCATCTCCCCATCACCTGTATTGTTTCTCCTCCTTCGACTTCACCTCTCCATCCCTCCATCCATCAGCATTTTCAGACACAGGGCTCTGACAAGGGCACATCCATCCCTTGGTCATACATCACCTTTATAGGGGGGTGGGGGGGGGGGGGTGTAGGGGTAGGGGAGGAGGTGTGGAGGGAGGGGAGGAGGTGGTGTTGTCCCAAACTCCTTCACAAGTTGGTTCGGAGCCAAGCGCCTGTTTGTCCCTGTTTCCGTTCCCCTTTGCGTTCAAGCACTGGGTCTTTTTGTCCGGTGACACCCACAAGCTTTTCAGTTCATTGTGTCCTTCAATGGTCGCCGCTCGTCATGTTGTACGTGCACCGATCAATCGGCTAACAGTGAATCTTGGATTTGAGGTGTAGTTGGCTTAGTCCGGTAGCAGCTTTAAGGCCTCATTTTAAACAGCTGTTCCACCTTAAGCGTAATCAGAAGGTAGCAAGAGGAATTTGGAGTTGTTGCATTTACAAATCACAGAGCATTTTCAATTTTTAATAATAATATTGATTTTAATAGTGATGGCAGCTCTTTGTTTGAACAAAAGGGAGAAAAAAAACTAAACTTCAAGAGTTAAATATAGCATAGCTTTCTCCATTCATTGCATTACATTTGTAATTTAAAAAGAAATATCAATTTTCTTTTGTAAGTTATTGAGTATTTTGTAACGCTAAAAATGCGTCCTAATAGTTGTGATGGTTTTATTAGAAGTGATCCCGCCTCACTCTTCCTTCAGCCTTCTCTTTCATCTCGTGCTCCCTCGCCTGTTCCTTCCCTTTCACACCTGGACTCTATACTTGGCTGGTTTGTTTACTGCTTCTGTTCTCCAAAGCCCCCTCCTCCCTCCGTCCCTCCATTTCCCCCTCTCCTGCCGCACCATCTATCATTCACCCTCCTTCTCACCTCTCGCTGCTACCTTCTCTCCGTCTGTCCTTCCTCAGTTTCTCCTCTGGCTCACCTCTCATTAAGCCCCTGTGCCTACTGCCACCGCGTGCAGTGTCCACCCACACGTCTCACACCTCTCGATCCGCCTTTTTGTCTCTTATCCCCGTCCTTCTTTCTCTCAGCGTGTTTCCATTATGCCCTTACTGTATGCAGCCTTCCACGTACTCGTCTTTGATCTCTTTCTGCTGCGCGCCGCTTTCGTACTTTGAAGTGATACTTGATATTTGGACCGATTGAGATGCACAGAAACACATTTTACACCAGTAAACACCTTATCACGATGTGCAGGACAACTGAAGGCCATTTGTCGCTGTCACTGAAATCATAATTAGTTCTCATGTTGCGTTTTATAAACCAGAAAGTATTGTCTTGTGTTGACACAACTCTCTCAAGTCTGTTCTTCTTCATCGATGGAATTTAATTTGATATCTTGTGGATGAAACTATATGTATATTATTTATTATCACATCAGCCTCCCTGGGTTGTATTATCAAGCTCACACGATTCTGCCAAGCTTCCTATGAAATGCAATCCGTTATTCAACATTTGCTTGTTGTAGATCCAACCTACAGCTAACGCTTCCACAAAAACTGTGGTTAAATTAGTGCCAGAAGAACCCGTGAGCCAATCACAAACGAGTATTCTCCATTGTTGTGCTATTCTCAGCCTTTATGCAAACAATACATCGGGCATCAGTCTCTCCCTCCCTCCCTCCCACGTACGTATGCGTTTAGATCACCCGGCAGCCTTACCTTGACCACACGGCTCCTCCATTGATTACCGCCTATACTTCTTCGCTCAAAAACACAATGCATCACAAAGACCAAACTGTCCGTGAAGGGCTAAAATAATTGTTTATAATAGACCCTCCACTTGCAGTGACAAGAGCGCAATGATGTGTTTTAGGGTGTAGACAAGGGCTCCCGCTTTGTGCTCAGGTAATTTTCTTTCCAGGCGTAAGTGGTCAAGGTCTGTCGTTTTTTTCAACACGTGTGAGTGATGTGCTGTGGGGGAACCGTATTGTTTCAGGAGATGCACCAATGTCCTTTTTTGGAGAGCAGCAACACTCTTCTCCCCACTTGAGGAACAATGGAATACACTCTAGAGATGCTGCGCATGAAGTATGTTTATGAGTGTGCTTTCGGACAATGCGGGACGATGTTACACAACACAACAAGAAATGGGTTTTGGCACCGAGAGAGGGAGGGCAGGGGGATCCTTGACATTCACCGCTAATTAAAACAGAGAAAAAGACCGTTGCACACGAGGGCAGAAAGGGCCATTCCTGGGTGCCGGAGAAAGTGAGGGGGGGGGGGGGCATCGCTGAGGTACAGTGGCGGAGGAACACGTCGCGTTGGCGTTTTGTTTGACATAAAAGCCTGCTAACAGCTACTGTAAACCGGGAGCTGTGCCAAGGCTCACAGGTGTCATCGGGGATCTGGATGCGAGCCACAGAGAGGAGACCAAAAGGGTCTCTGAAGGCCCGCCTGGATGTACCAAAACATCACAGGGATGCGACGGGGTCGGGAGCGAGTGGAGGTAACACAAGAGTGCAGGCGGCGCAGAGGAAGGGTGCCGGTCCCGTGTGTGTATCCGTCATCCAATGCTGAGAGGGGTGAAAGCCATACGGAAAGGAATTCTTTACCCCACTTTGTCAGACGGTATAATGACACGTTAATGATGCCAGCATCTGGCTGTTTCATCAAAGGTGTTTTATTATACCGAAAAAGTGGTAAAAAAAAATAAAAAATATAGCATGCAGAACAAATGCCTTTGGTTCGGTCAGAGTGTCTTCTAATGACCTCATTTACTAACAACAAACCCTGCAAGCCAGCAGGCAAACACACAGCACAGCAGGACCTCCCCTTCCTCCCCGTGTGGCCGCGGACGCAGGGAAAGGGAGAGGTAGGCCGAGGGGGTGAGGAAAGATGGAGAGGGGGAGAGGAGGGTGGGACATGTTAAAAGGGTTGGTTAAGGGCAGGAAAAAGGAAAGAGGAGATGCCACAGTGGCGGAAGGAAAGATGGAGACAGCAAGGTAAGAGAGCCTGGAGGAGCAATGAAATCAAACACTGTGTGTGTGTGTGTGTGTGTGTGTGTGTGTGTGTGTGTGTGTGTGTGTGTGTGTGTGTGTGTGTGTGTGTGTGTGTGTGTGTCAACTGCTCAACCTTGCCAAAGAAAATAGGTTACCTCTGTTTCTGTGGGTGCCCATCGGGGGAGGCACGAGCTGGCAAGAGCAGCGCTCCTGTGTCATCCTGTAAAGATTCGACCACAAAAGAAACAGAGACGCAACGACACTTAGAACAATCGGCGTGTAAATTATAGCGTGTTCATGTGCACACGGGGGCAAACAATAGGGGCGAAAGGATCAATCAATGTCAGGCGAGGCGGAATGTCAGTTTCATTAACAAGCTGTGATGACAAAACATCCACAAAATATGTCTTAATGAATCCAAAGTGTGTTAAGTGGTTATTACTAATAAGCCAGAGGCGAAGGCAGGGGGATTTTCACTGTTTCTTTCTGAGCAGCTTCCCCTTGTTTTCAATCTTAAGGCTCAGCTAAGCTGACGGACTGCTGTCAGTATCCTTTAACAGATGGACGTGAGGGTGATTTCAATCTTCTCATCTAACTCTATGTCAGATTTCAAACAAGCCCATATATCAAGATGTTAAAACTATTCCTTTGAAGGATGGAAACACCTGTAGCCTAAACAATACCAACCTTTTTGTTTGTTTGTTGTTTTTTTAATAGTTGTTCACTGAAACTACATCAAAATGAACTGAAATGAAATGTGACTGAATATTTCTTTGCAAAACTAAATTCAAAGGAGGTTCCAAGATCTCCAACCCAGGTTGGATGCTCAGTTCGGATGAAAAAACCCCGGATCCGTCCCTCCTTCCGTCCCTCTGAGCATTAAAGCCCATCTTAATCTCCCTCCTCCACAATCACGGAACAAAGGGCAGAGTGCTAGGCAGATCCTTGTTTTTCAAACTAATGTCGATTACATATTTGATAAACATGCATTTGCATTAGCATTAGTCGAGGTCGGGATTAGCAGCGTTCATCCTCAAACTGTTCTGTGTCTACGCTTCGCCTGTTTGTTGATCTTTTTTTTTTTTTTCCTGGTGGTGCTTTTTTTTTTTTTTCCTCCTCCTGTTGTTTGTGGCCATCTCAAATCCTAAAGGACACAACTCCACACGAGCTACGGCACAAATATTTGAAAAGTTGATTAAAAATCGTTTGGGAAAACAGATTATTGGCTGTTTCTTTTTTTTTCTTTTTTTTTAAAAATCAATCTGTAAACACAAACATGCTGCTTTAAGGTGTCAAAACGGGGTCGGAAACAGTCAACACTATCCGCTAATTCCGTTTTCACCTCACTCTAAAAGTCCCATGAATATCATTAGTCATCAGTTTGGTGTTTGTATCTCTGTCTGTATTTACTTGTTTCTTCGCTGTCATGGAAGCCCCCCTCTTCTCCCCTGATATGTAACATTTCTGCATAGTGCAGAGGCACAAAAGAAGATTTGTAAGTATTTCATGAATGTCTTGTCCTCGTCGCTGTACAAAAGCAATACAAAAAAAAAAAGAATTAGCTCCAGACAGCTGGGGCTCTCCAAAAGTTTCAAGAGCCTGTGTTGACCGCACACAAAGACACTGATCTGCTTAGCAGGCTTAAAGCTCCCCCCCCCTCCCCCCCCCTCCCTGTCCCTCCTCATGTCAGACTCTTCCGCAAAAAAATAAATAAAGAAACCCCTTCTCGTAGCCCCCCCCCCACATGCGCGCCACCCGGACACACACTCTGAGACGCCTCAGACCGCTGGTCCTGAATGAGAGTCACAGAAGAGTCCTCGTTCCCAGCCACCTATTAAACGGCTTAGAGGCAAATCATTGTCAGCCAAACCCTTCTTTCCAAAAAGTGGGTTTTCCAAAATGCCACATTGTTCCTCGCTGCCGCCAAAGGTTGAGTAATCCTTAAAGGCTTAGGCGACCGACAAATGGTCCGTCTCATTTTGTTGTTTCTCCAGCTAATGAGAGCCTTCCCTTTATGAATACTGCTTGAATTGTTGGAGATTAATGTTGATCAAGCTTTTGTTTTCCTTTGCAAGTATTTCTTTCACATTTGGCCTCCATTTTGCTTGATGATTTATTTATTTTTTTTAAAGATTTGTTTAGAAAAATATTGTCTTGGAGAAATGAGCAATAATTAATGGAAGTAAAGATCCTTTTGTGAAGAATCTGTGGAGGTAAAACCGACGCTGCACGAGTAGAACCTAATTACATTTGTGCAAAACAATATCGGACAGGAATCAATCAAGGAGTCCCGTGCTCTAATCTGATTTTATTATTGTCCTTATTGTTCGCTCATGGATCTGAAACGGGGAAAAAGAAATTAGCAGGAGATTTTCTCCGATGGTCCGCTTCTTTTAATTGGAAAGATGACAAAACGACTGCCCTGGAAGTCTTGATATCTGGAAGATAATTTAAGGGCCGGAGAACAAACAAAGTGAGGAGAGGAAAAAAGCCATTTGTTCCTTAATTAAAAATGTTTGGTCTCCTTTCTCCCTGACCAGATAATTCCCATATTAGTGACCTATTAAACGTATCAACGCAGGCAGAAAGACACAGAAGACCTCTAATAAAGCAGCATTGAGAGTAGGAACCCGAACGAAGACATTCGGTTGATTAAACGTAGATGTAAGCACTTCAGTGTCTTGGTTACTGAACTCATTAGTGAACAAAATGCAATGCAATTTTTCTGAGGCCACATTATGTTTCAAATGGTACCTTAATATTAATGCTCACTGTTTTGGTGAAACAAAGACAACTCGTTTGTGTTGCTCATGTCTTGCTCAAGAACCGGAGCGTCCATTTGGTGGAGATTTGATTTGTTACAAGTGCACCTGCAACGCTGTTATTTCTCTCACTGACAACTTAAACCAAATAAAACCATTGGAGGGATTGGAATTGTTCAATTAGCTTTCATTGAAGGCAAGTGATTGGTGGAAATGAAATCAGTGCTCTCCCGCTGGCTCTCCGGAGGTCGAGGATTTGCGGAGAACGTGATTGGTTGCTCGTCCCTCCGATAGTCGTCCAAGTGCCCCCCTGGTGACCCCTCCAGCCTCTTCATACTCCCAGCTCCACGGCTCCATCCAGCAAACAGAAGCTGCTAAAGGACTGCTAAGTTGTACTTCAGCGGTCCTCCAGTCCAATCACTCATTTACCTGAAGTGATTTTTTCACTCTCCAGAGATAATCGCGGGGAGTCGGACACAAAGTGCTGGTTATTGAACTGACAGCGGACAATTAACAAAGTTACAAACCTTGTCCGTGTTCGGGCTCTGTGTGAGAAGCATCTTAATAAGGTATTACTGGGGATGAGTTCGGGGAGTAAAAATGTGCTTTATTTAGATGCTGTGAAGTAAATAAATGCTGCTGAGTTAAAGCTAGACATTAGTCTCTAAGTAATGGACAGCGGATATCCTCTCCAGATGGATTTCTCTCTGTCAAGTAGCTCTAAAAGGTTCGGGGATTTGTAGTGTGGGCATGGCCACTGCATTTTGGGTCCTGCACTCGCAGTGGTCGTTCTGAGGGGAGATTTTAAAAGGGGAATTATCTGGAACGGAGAGGGAGGAATGAAGGCGATTTGTGAAGAGAGAGAGAGAGAGAGAGAGAGAGAGAGAGATACCATGCTCCAGTGGACCCTTCGGTCAGTGTGCAAAAGAGGGGCACGAATGCACGGAGCGCTTTTTGAGAAAGCTGCCTGCATCAGCTTTGCTCAGATCTCCCCTAATCCTTCCCACTTGAACCTTAGTCCGACACACAATCTGCATGCCAACAGATTAACACAATGCGCAAAGATAATTCAGCCGGGCCCACAACTGACAGTGATCTCACAAATCTCCGAACGGCCAAGGGAAGATACCTTCCCAAACCCCAGATTAAGTCCACAGATATGAAGCCTTAGACCCTCTTAGGGCATATATTAGCATTACCGCTGGATGCGTCATTTATATATTTATCTGATTTTAAAAGACATAATGCTGCCTGGTTCAGCTTGTGAGTGTCACCAAATCTGCCTTGGGTAGGAGGGAGGGATGAGTCCATGTCCCAGATTGGCAGAGCAAGAGCGGGAGGTGAAGAGAGAGAAGAGAAGAGAGGGAGAGCGCCCGGTAATCCATATTATATGATTTGGAGAGAGAGGGAATTATTTAAGAAGCTCTTTGTTGTGCTCTTTTTGTAAGAGTCATGTGGGAGTCGGATGAGGGCGGCCGTTACCATTCTGTGACAGATTATGAGATTTCAATTAAGAGGCTGAAGATAGAAGATTGGAGAATTATGATTTCCTTTTTGGAAAGGGTGTGACATTGAGAGATTTAGACTGGAAGGGGCGAGCGAGATACAGAGAGGAGGGATGGGACTCACAATGGGGATTTTGGGAGTGCATTTGTCAAACAAGACGATAGATTTGATCCCCGATCTTTTGGTGTAGCTGAGCTGAAGAGGATCACAGTGACCCATCAGGTGCACGCGTTGGATGTGCATCGGTCGACAGATCAAGACACTGATATCGGAGGATTCTTCAAAACCCCGGACAACATGTGCAGTGTACCAAGTCAAATGTATGTTAACTACAGCATTGATAAGGATAGCGGAAAAAATCCTGGCCACAGTCAATCTCTGTGATGTGATGCGCATGCTGCATTCAGACTGCCTTCAGACCTGTGACTGTCTAGCATGCATTCTTTTTTTTTACCAATCTGAGAGAACGTTTGCCAATCAACCGGTCGCTCTCCCTCTCTGGAACTTGCTCATTCTGCCTCTCGCAAACTGATAGTCGTACTCAGCTGAGCTGAGGAACACGGAGACAGGTGAGAGGGGGAGGGACGCTGTCGGCAGGTGGGAACAGGACACGGCGCAGTGTCTCCAAGGAAATGTCCCTTGAAATGCTCCCTCACCAACATGGTGCTGTGCACCCCTGTCACATGCACGCGCCTGTTGTTTTCCTCGTGTGCACATAGGCAAGATCAAGGAAATAAGTGCAAGCTCACATCCAAGGTGGATTAAGGGTGAACTAATCGCCTCGGTGAGGACTTGCCAGAGTTGTAAAATGCAACAGGAAGAAGCTTCCGTGCACCTGTTACACCTTCAAACCGTCGCTTCATGAAAAAAAAAAAAGTCTTGTCATCTACCTGAGTCTTATTTTTGAGGATCCTCCATAAAACCATTCACCTTCCCAATATCAAGACCCTTGGCGTCCATGGGTCCCTGCTCTGAAAACACTGGCATTGGAAATAAATTGCCATCCAGTGTGGACAGGTTTTAAGAAGGATGTGAAAAATCCCTCCCTTTCCCTCCAAGAAATGCAAAAGTCAAAATGTCTTTGCTTCATTCACACACAAATAAACAATTGCACATTAGCAAAAAAAACATCCAATTTGAACAGTACCAATTTGCATCTCCACTCCCTCAACTTTTTCCTCATTTTTTGAGGAGAATGTGGGTGTGTGTGTGGCGGGGAAGGGGGGGGGGGGGGGGACACACCAAGTTGCCAAACTCCTTCCCCATTTTGTTTTTCCCAGTGCACTGCTGGGATAGTTTGGAGAGCTCGCTGTGTTCCCGCGGCGACAGACTGCGGCCCCTCTCTGCCGCGCTCAAGGGCCCTTGAGGCGGCCATTATCTGGACGCCCGCCTCGCTGAGGCATATGGGTAATTACTGAGCTAATAGAGTGATGGAGGGAGAGGCAGAGGCAGGAGCCTAGGCCAATTAGATGATGCATTAGTGCTCTGTCTTTTGTAAGCACCTAATGTGTGGGGAAAGGATGGGGTAGATACAGAAAACGTGTCATTTCTGAAGGGTCAGGATCCTTGAGCAAATGCAAACAGTCTCTCCCTCTCTCGTGCACGCGACTCACGTGCACAGTGGCTGCACACAATTTCGCACGAGCGAGTGTGTGCGCCAGCGCATGTAGACGCCGGGACCACATTTGCACAATTGCACTTAGAATCTAACGACCCCCCCCCCCCCCTCACACACACACACACACACACACAAACAAGCACACACGGGGCATACACACTGATTACTGTGCTTTGTTTTGCTCTTTTCTCTAAGTGTCTGAAGAGTATGAAGTCATAATTATTGCACACTCTGGCTCTACCTCATGCGCACATAAACACATAAGCACACACACTCACACGCGCGCGCGCGCACACTCGCACACAAACACACACACACACCAAATGCAGATGAGTCCAAATAAACGAGGAGACCCTGCCCAGTCTATTGAGGTCTGCTATGAGAATCCACTCCATCAATTACATTAAAGAGGCTGCCTAATGATGGCCACAGCTGTAATCACGCTCAGCTGAAGCATTTTACACCCCGCTTCTTTGTTTTCACCTATTATCGTCCATCCCACAAAGGAGGGAAATTCTATCTCAAGCATCGCCATGGTGTTTTGAGTGAAGAATGTGCTTTTTGTCATCATCCAGTTGTGTCACATCGCGAATCAGTGTTTTGGCAATGGCAGCTGGCGCAATAAAAAGTTGTCACTTTGTTGCAGAGTTTTAGTCTCTCGGTTTTTCACTCTTGACACGCGTCGAGTTTAGAAAAGGAATTTGCATAGAAAAATTCGATTTTGTTTTATTTTTTTAGAGGACATTTACCAATAAAATCGTTCTCCTTCAACGTATGCTAAAACTTTGATTTCACTCAATGTCGTCATTATGAGCGCCGGGCTTTTTCCACAGCACAAACATGTTCTCTTAAATATCCAAATCCTGAACTTAATTATTATTCCACTGTTCAATTAGCATCAAAACAGTCCCATCAAAGGGTGAACACAGCCAGGACTTTATTGCTGCATGAAAGCGTATGATTGACACTCCACATCGACTCCCTTGTTCCACCCCTAACAATAACTACAAGGACCTTTTGCTTTCCTCCCTCTATTATCGTTGACCAAGGTGGCCGGTCACTTCATTATCAACCCCACAATTACAGACGCACAGGACGTGTGTGTTTTTAGCGCCACGCTGAATATCGCACCAAGCATTCCTATTCATTCATTCATCACAGAGGAAACTGTAATAGCCATGTATTATTATTATCCATCAGACGTAGCAGCTCTCATTATCAAACAAAAGACTCTATTACTGATATCATTGTCAAAGGGGAAAAACGGAGAGGGGGGCGGGGGGGGGGGCCTACAGCTTTCAGCGTTTAAATGGCTTTGTTTCACAGCCCCTTTAGTGAGATTTTACTGTTGTCGTGATTGGCATTGGTTCTTTTATGAAACAGGTCAGCCTCACATCTTTGACCTTGTTGCTGTTCAGTCACGCCGTGTGAAGTTAGTTTGGCGATTATTGGCAACGGCGAAGGGGCGGCTCTCCCATCGTGGGGGGGGGGGGGGGGGGGGTTGTTTTAAGGTGGCTGTGGAAATACCTTAATTGCACCCCATGTTTGATGAGTGGAAGAGGGGACGGGGACGGGGAGGGGGGGGGGGGGAACTCAACCGCGCTGGCATTTTTGCAGATGCATTGATCCTTTGTGCAGGCGGGCGTAGCTGGCGGCAGGTTCAAAGACATCCAGACATTCCCAGACTGTATCACCTTGAGGAGCTCGCTGCAGGCACCGCTGACTCACAAATGAAAGCGACTCGCGGGGAGGGGCGACATGAAAATATGTTTTAAAGACCCTTGAAAGGATGCTATGACCGCTGAACACAACCTCGGCCCCCAAAAAGTTCTAAAGTGTTTTAAATTTGATTGCAGCTGATTCTAAAAGCTGAAGGGTAGAGTAACATCTTACATTAACATCTTCTTCCACTAATAGTTTGGCCCTCGGCCCTCTCAGTAATGAGAAGATTCTAGAAAGTGAGCTACAAGTAGGTCAACTATTCAGACCAGCTTATCATCTGACCTCTAGAAATTGTTGTTAAATGAGACTAATGAGACCAATTCTCCATTCGACCCACACATACTTGATAGATAGTCATTAACCCCGCCCTGAACATGGACTTGTTTTTGTGGGAAATAATGCTTTTAATCCCTTTATCATCTCTCTTTTGCTCCTTCAACACGTGAGAACGAGTGGATTCACACAGTATGAGACGTCCAGAAAAATAAATTACAACCAAATTGCATTAATTGTTAACTTTATGCTTTGGTACCACCCATAATCCATCCTACTTTAATGATAGCAAACCCCTAAATTGTATTTTTGAAACTAGTTATGGTGTTCATTTACTGCAATACACATTTGATGGTTTCCCAAATAGTTATTATTGGTAGTCACCCATTGCTGAAATACAAAGAAAGGTATTGCAGCCTTTATTAAAAATCACTGATGATAGGGACATATCGAGTTATTAAAGCTAAATATTGGGGCCAAAAATACCATGCATGGCTTTATCATGCAACTTTCCTTTATAGTTTGGTTTAGCTGTATTGTATTTCTTTCTGTGGTGTCGGTTCCTCAGCTAAAAACCAGTCAACGTTTGACACCATACAGTAAATGTAGGTAGCAACAGTGTGGCAACATTTAAAGCGCAGTGTAAATGTGTGTTGGAAAGATTTACGTACTTTACCTAAGCCTAACACGATGGGCAAATACTGCTCGGCAAACAAGGCGCGGGGTTTACCCTCGTCCACGTCGCTCTGGTTGTCAGTGATACAACTGGATAACGGACTCCGGGGACGGCAACAAAACGCATGCTAATGTGTGACCCGGCTCTCCAGCCTCACCTCCTGCGATAGAGAACCATAGTTCTCAAGTATAGCCAACCTGGTCCTTAATGCATCAATGGGAGGCCCTCCTCTCCGGAACATTCAGACACATAACCATCCTTCCATCCTCCAGACAGAGAGCCCTCTCCTTTCCTCCTGAGCCACCACACACACACACACACACACACACACACACACACACACACACTCCCCTCACCCACCGAGTGGCCCCTGCCCCGGGTAAGACCAGTCCCCATCTCCTCTGGGCTGGAGGGCCCTTCAGACGTCTGCTGAGAAAGAGCACAGGGGTGGGAAAGAGAGGCTGAGGACAGAAGAGACGGGAAAGAGTGGAGAAAAATGAAGAAAAGAACAAGAAAACGACAGAGAGGTGTGAAAAGAGAGAGTGAAGGAGGTGGAGGAGATGAATATTGCATCGGGCCCCTGAGGGTTATGGCTATAGTTCATGTTGTGTATTAATGTGTGAAGCGCAAGCATTCTCTGTCATGCTAATCTGGCCGTGCTTCTTTGTTGTGTTGGCTGGTGTCTGCTAGTGTCACATTCACTCATCTCTCCTCTCTTCCTTTGCTTTCTTCTCTTTATGCGCTCCCCTTTTGGAGTGGACGATCAGAGGGAGTAATAGGGGGTAAACAGTTCTGTTGTCTAAAAGGATCACATTTGAATAACTAATGCATTGTTAGCATTAGCATACATTAATTATTCAGCCCTGCAAAGGTGCTAGGCATTTTCCAAATAAGCCTCAGTTGTCGTTTTTCAGTCGTTGTTTACAGGAGGAGTGCTTCCAGGAATCTGGGCACATGAAAGAAAATGGAACAAAAAGGAAGCCGCCATCGGGTCGGGAGACCCCTCGGGCTCAGCAGTGCGTCCTCCATTCTTCTGTCGCGTTTTTCATGCAACAATTAAAAGAGGAAAAATTCAAATGTTTCTGGCAAGTCACCGAGCAGTTTTTTCTTTTTTTTTTCTCAGTTTCCTCTTGATTACTTTATCGGTTTTGAAATCTTGGATGAGAAGGGAAATTGCGAGAGTGAGCAGAGCCAGATTTTCCTGGAGGTGGCATATCGCTCAAGTCTCAGTTGGTGTGGACGGAGGAGAGGAGAATTGGGGGGGGGGAGGGGGAGGGGGGAGGATCTCCTCCTGCGTGTTTATCCACAATAATCAGGAGTCTGTGGAGCCGGAGCGGGGGCTTGCCAGTGGGGGGGGGGACCCTGCCAAATTAGAGAGGGATGAATAGAAAAGCGCCAGGCCTGGCACACCGACACTTTAGACACAGCATCCTTTCTGATTTGGTCAGAACTTTAGGAGGGAGAAGTAGGGGGAGACAGAGAGGGAGAAAGAGGGAGAGAGACCTTGAGACTGTTAATCCGGAGCAAACAAATGTTTCAGTTCTGTTTTTTCGTTGTTGTTGTTGTTTTTCCTTCTTCTCCTCTCCACCCACAAACTTTTGCGGCGAAGCAATGGCGAGACAACAAAAAGAAGCCGTTCTGGGTTGACAAAGAGGAGAACGGATGGTATGCGAACGACGAGCCGCCATCTGCTCTGGAGGACGACCAAAATCTTGACACACTTCAGCAATCCCACAATCCCCCGCTCCAGGAGCGTTCCAGGCGCCCCATTCATGGTCTCCCCCTCCGCTCCCAGAGTCTGTGTGATTTCCCCCTTTTCTCTCCTCCTCAATTAAGTCATTAATTCCTTTCTTCGCCCCCCTCTTAATGACCGCAGAGGCACAAACAAGCCACGGTTGCTTCCTATTGAGGCCCTGTGATTGGGCATAATTGCTGCGAGGGCCTAAGTACGGGTAAGCGGGAGCGAGGGGAGGGGAGGAAACCATTGTGTTTTGGCGAAGGCGAAAGGGAGAACAGAAATGAAGATGCACATCAGGTGGGAGCCTTCCTCTCATGACCTGCAACACATTAGTGCCGGGGAGCATTTGCCTATCCCCGAGACGGGCGTGACGAGGAAAAAGGAATCGAACAAATCCGAACTTGGACAGCAACAATCCCAGAAAATGCTAGAATTTAGATTTCCTAGAAAACACAGGGGTCTGTGTGTGAATTGCACAAATAAATGCATCACTTTCCATGTTAAACAGCAGCTCCTTTGTCCACCTGATTATTATGACATGTCATGTCTTCATCATGCTGGTTTCAAGGCGCGTCTGGGGGGGGGGGGAGAGGGGGGAGGGGTGGTGCTCATGAGATCTGGAAAAAAAGATCAATGGACAGATGTTCTCGCCCCTGCTTTTGGATTGGGAACGCGGCGCAGTTGAAGAAAGATTCAGTGTTGGTTGTTGTGACTGGTGCTGGCTCACTGCACACAGCATCTAACATCTAATGGCTGCAAGCTAGCAGTGTCCACCGAGGACGTCCTCCAAGAGAGAGGGAGTCCAACATTTCACCCGGAAATCAGCCGTCTTGTTTGCCTGATTGTGTATTATGTGACCATCTGCAAAGGAAAAAAAAAAAAAAAAGTAAGTGTGTGCTTGTGTGTGTGTGTGTGTGTTGCTGGGCATGGTCAGTGGGTTGCGTTGGAGAAGCCAAGGGATGTGAAGGGAATTAGACGGTCCTTAATAACACATTTTGGGGATAAATGCATTACTGAAATACTCACAGATTGCTCCATTTATAGATGCTGAGAAGTACAAACAGAAAGAGAAAAAAAAAAGGGAAGCGGAGGGACAGGGGAACAGATATAGTAAATCTCCAGATTAGAGATTAGCCATAGTAACAGATTTAAAGGGGTGTCTGGTCCTCGGCCAGCCTGCTCAGGCATCTATCTGGCTTCTGCTGGCCCCGGCCTAGCGTGGCCCTTCTAAGTAGATCACTCAACCCTCGCTGGGGAATCCACCGCTGTCTCCCGCGGCCCCTTCTCCTCTCGCTCTCTCACAGAACGGGAGTCGACAAAAGGTTTCGGCAGAGGATGAGGGTGGATGGAAAGCATGTGGTCCACCCTCTCTGGCCAGAACTCCAGGCTTTTTGGGCTCTTTTACGTGATTCCCCCCCCCCCCATCAAAATAAAACTCCAAAGCCCCTTCGCTAATGTCCAGATCAGAGGAGCCGTTAAGCATCATCGTCGACAGCTCAGTTTGCTTCTTTCGGGAGGGGAGGGGGGGGGGGGGGGGGTGGAGGAGGGCGGGAGAGTGGTATTTACTCCTTTTTAACGCGTGATGGTGAGAGTGGGTGTTTGCGTGATGCAATGACTGATGTTCCTCTTGGCCTAATGATTATCTTTGCCCGTTTTTTAGGCCCTGTAAGCAGTTCTTATTGGGAACTAATTCCTGTTTTTACACTGGTGTAAGTAATCTGCTCTAATCGGCACACTCACCCAAACACACTCTCATGTATGCACAGAATGGGGCGGGGGCAAATAACTCTTACACACACTCGTGGTGTAAATCCCATTGAAGTTAAGCTTTAGGGGTTGGGCACAGGGGGTGGCTCCAAAGGTAAGAGGTTAAATGTGATCTATGGGAACTTTTGCAGCTTCAGTCATTTAACCCTTTTATATGTTTTTTAATCGGTTTTAGAATATGTTTAAACAGACATTTTGTGCATCTGTTTACTCCTCAAATCTCTTGAGCATACAAGCTCATTGTCAACAGCTGGACCCCACTGCAAGAGACTTAATTTAAATACCAACATTATATTTTAGAATGATCTGCTGAGCATCATTTTTCTAATAAAAATGTGTGCCTGGTTACAAATAAATCCTATTAAAAATGTGTGGATGACACATCGGGAGCATTTCCATTACTTTCATTAAATAAATAAAAAACAAAGACTCAGCTGCTACATCTCGCCCTGCATTGTTCTTCTCTAAGCTACTTGCAGCCCAGTGGTGGACTGATACACAGATGAAATCTTGGAGGCGTGTCTCTGGACCAAGAAAGCGGCGGCCGCTGATTGAAGAATGGAGCCGTTGGATAGAGGACGGGCTCCGGGGGCGACGCGCACACCCCAAAAGACGGCAGGACACAATGAGAAATCACAGCTCTTTCACTTTGCGTCCATCTGCCCCGCCGTGGAGCGCGCTCGCTGTGTGCCACTTGGCTTAATTCTGTCCCATCAGCCACCACAAAAGCCCCCCTCGATCCAATCGCAGGAACGAGACCTGGGCCAAGACCAGGAGAGGGGGAGCCAAGGAACGCACCAGAATCAACGGCCCATTCTCCCAAGATGTCTCACACACACACACACGCACACACACACGAAAGGGGCAAGAAGAGACACTGGAAAGAATATGGTAGAGTGAGGTTGGCATGGAAACGCATGCGTTTCCACCGTTAATCCCAAAGTTCAGCAAACTCTTCCTCCAGGAGCGGATGGAGCGATGACAAAAGTCAAACAGAGCGAGAGAGGAAAAGTCAACATATGTTACGTCTGGTTTGCCGTATGAAAAAAAAACAGAGAAGGCCGGGAGATCAGGGTTCGCTTTTGTGAAATAGCGCACATTCTCTGGATCTCTCTCGGTCTCTCTCTCTCATTCCCGGACTGTTAATTGTGTGAGAGCAGGTCATCAGCAGCAGTGCATTAGAATAATGGAAATAGATGGTAGAGACCTACGGATGGCAACACAAGCCATCTTCCCTATTTGCATGGATGTGTGCTCCTGGACAATTATGTCATTATCATAGACCTGTGTGTGTGTGTGTGTGTGCGCGCTGGGGGACAGGTGGGCAAACAAAGCTACTCAACTGACAAGAAAATCCGAACCCTCACTTTTGGCTGGCTCTGCTGATTTTTTTTTAAATAGCATTCATTTTTAATCTTTCCCAGTAGTTTTTATTTTTAAGTACTCAGTTTTGACTGAAAAAGCTCGATATGTAGTATTGTGTCTTGATATCGTTCATTATTCCTGCAGCGATCGTGACGCTTTTGGTAAATAATTTAAGATAACTTTGCCGTTTTTTTTTTCCTTGCCAATATTTAGAAGACCGGTAGCATCACGTGCCTCTTCGTTAAATGGGAATCTGAAGCCAGCAAGTAGCAAAAAGACATTTTAGCAACTTGTGGTTAAACCACACTTTATTATTTTACATACACAGTTTCAATGTGTTCATTAGAAAGCTTTAAAGGTGGTGGGAGGTGATTGTTTTCTAGCTTCCGATAGAGCCAGGCTCGTTGTTTCTGGTCTTTATTCTACCCTGTAAGCCAACCAGCTATTGGTTATAGCGTCAAAAAGCTTTAATCTTTAAAGGATCATGTTTTCTAAAATAACAACCTATTCCGTAACCCGAAACATCTTTGTCCCTTGAGTTCCCCCTTCCATAGGATGATTGGTTCAAAATAAAAGTGGGCTTTCCCCAGAGAACGTAATTATTTATTCAACCACCAGAAGTCGACAGGTTTCACAACACACCCTGAACTGAAGCAAAAGGCCAGGGAATTCCTCAGCCTGAAGTCTCCTCCACCCCCTCCCCTCGTGACCCTGCCGGGCTATATCGGGATCCAGACACGGCCTTCCTCCGCTTCCAGGATGTTGGTGAAAAAAGCCCCGAAAAAAAAAAAAATGAAAATAGTCAAAACTCATCAATGACAGCATTTTAACCTCCTTCCTCCGGCTCCTCGGTGGAAAAAAAGACCTCATCAGGGACCCGGGACCTAAGAAAACAGCGCGAGCCAGAAGAGCGGGACGACCTTTGACTCAAACAAGTGTCCTCTGCCTCGCTGTACACCGCTGACACTTCCTGCCCTCATCAAGTCGGGGGGGGAAGAGGAGGCCACCTGCCAACCGCGGACCGGCGCCCCCCTCTCTCTCTCTCTCTCTCTCTCTCTCTCTCGCTCCGGTTGGCGGATGCGGCGTGGCGGGCCTTGTGTTCCTCTGCTCCGCTCCTACTCAGATCTGCTCCCGCTAAACACAAGTAATAACCTCATTGAAACCGCCAGCAGCCGAGCGCCTTTCAATCTGCTTTCAAAACAAGCGGGAAAACATACAAAGTACATGCTTTGATGGTGGCGGCCCGGATCACGGGCGCCGCCTGAATTAAAAAAAAAAAAAAAATGAAATTAGTATTGACGCTGACAAATTTGAGCAGTTATGAACATGGACAACAAGAGGCCATTAAATCCATCAGCGGAGTCTTCAGGCTGTTTCGCCGGCGTCAGAGATGTTGGACAACATGCATTTATCTCACGAGCAGCAGGCATTGTGGAGAAAAGGTGCGAGGTCCCTTTTTTTCCCGTGAAACCTCTTAGCGTCCCATAATCAGGAGTGATAATGCGTCTCATTCTATGCTAATGTGTGTGTTTTACAGCAATCAGGCGACAGGCGATGATAGCGCATGCTGAGAGATGTTCTGCTGCGTGCATGTGGCAGGGCGGGTGTGTGTGTGTGTGTGTGTGTGTGTGTGTGTGTGTGTGCGAGCGCGCAAGTGTGGACGCAAGGTACCATTAGTGACTTCCCAGGTCCTCTTCAGGAATACAATGGGCGGCGAAATTGCTTTAATGGAAAAAGGCTAATGTGAGATGCGCGCACACACACACACACACACACACACATGCACACACACACGAATACATGGACACATCGCCTTAGCAAATCACTCAAGCTGGTGAGAGGTAGAAAAAGGGAGGATATTATCACTTACACTTGAAAAAATAGAGATGGAGGAGAGAGAATAGACAGCGAGGAGAGAGTTGGTGCGGCTCTTCTTCCACTTGCACATGCTTCCACCCACTACAGCCAGTAGTTTTCCAAAACACAGGCATGCAATCTCAAGTTATGCTGCAGTCTCTGTCCTTAAATGTGCACCTGTGATTTGTGCAGGGAGAGAGCGGTCCGCCTGTGTCCATTTAATGAAACATCGACGGTCATTGCATCTACGGATAAGGATTTTATTTCGCTAGATTGAAAATGTTTAGAAATTGCACAATGTCCGGTCAAATGAAATAAAACAACATAGTAAGCGGTCAGTCACTTTTTGTTTTTATTGGATTTTCCTTTTTTTGTTTACTTGACAAATCATCTCCACGGCAATAGAAGACCCAACAGTTCCCGCGGTTTTGTTTGTCCACTGAGATAATGTCACTCCGTCAAATTGGTCAGTTTTCCATTTACGTCATTCAAAAAGTGTTTTTTCCTCTGCTGTTTTTCTTGCTCTTGCATCATCCTCCCGCGATAGAAGATGAGCACCAGGCGAGCAGCAAGACCGAAGGTCTGCTGGCCCAAAACACAACAGACACACAGTCAATGCCTTTCACTGATCGCATCTGAAGTCAAAGGATGTGCATTAGCATACCTTTGAAAAAAACAACTCACGCTCTCTTTTCTTTGAAAGACAGGTCCACACACACACACACACACACACACACACCTGCACTGCTCGGTAAGACGAGGCACGTCCCTCCTTTGCTTCTGAATGGTCTCATCTGTGCCCTGCTCAAGGCTGCCAGGGCCTGCAGCATCTGTTTGACTGCAGGCCATGCCATAAGGTGCCAGGACTCCGAGGATCCTCCGCACTCCCCCAAGAGCGCTGCTCCACGCCCCGCTGACCCCACCCGCCAACCCACACCCTCCCGGGCCGCTTCACGCTTCGCCCCTCAGACGTTGGCCCTTGAGCCAGAACTACCGTAGACGCCATCGTGCCGTTCGACCCATTTTGCGTCACGCAAAGACTAACTCTCCTCTCTTCCCCATCTCCCTCACCCGCTCACTCGTGAGTTTAAAGTTACGTTTCCCTTCCCTCTCACCCTTAGGCCAAATCTCACCCTCCTCCCTCCGTTTCCATCTAATGACCCGCTGTGAGGATGTGTGAGATGTCATCTACCTCCCTAATATGCTCCCTTTCTCTCTGAACCTCTCCCCCTCCCCGAGGTTGAGAGAGATGTCGTCTGTAAAGACTTTGTGTGTGTGTGTGTGTGTGTGTGTGTGTGTGTGTGTGTGTGTGTGTGTGGTTACAGAGTGCGTCTCATCGCCAGGAAGACTTGCGCCTGGGAGGAACAGACAGATTAGCGGGTGGATTCTAGCTCCCAGCGCGGCATTCAAGCCGCATTCCCAGGAACAGCCCTTAACAAGCGTCGCATTTCCCCCTCCAGGTCACCCGCGGCAACCCAACCTCCCCAGACACAAGGAGGGGAGAAAGTAGTCCGATGGCACGCTCTCTGTTATTTCTCCTTATCTCTCTCTTCTTTGCAGGGCAGTCAAGCGCCTTTGCCCCCGAGCTGCATCCGTGATGTGTTTTTCTGCATGTGCATGTGCGTGTGTGTGTGTGTGTGTCTGTGTGTGTGACACCAACAGGAGCCCCTACTCTCCAAGCCTCAAGAGAGTGGATGCAGTTAGTGAGAGGGGAGGAAAAAGGCCTGGAAGGAGACACGGTCAGGGGAAAGAGGAGAGGGGAGGATGGTCTCATGAGAGAGAGAGAGAAGGGGAGGGGGGAGAGGAGGGGGGGGTTCTGCGGATAACAAGCGGTGTGGAGCCACAGAAGGTGTGTGTAGCCGAGCGTGAGGAAACAGTTGAGACAGCGCAGGCCCGCCGAGATGGCCGTGGAGCTAATGCTACGTTAGTGAGCTGCTAACGGCGTGCCTGGGCCCTTCCACACGGATCACACGGGCCCACAGAGCAACGAAAGGAGACACCTCAAGTCCGCGGGGGGGGAGCTATTACTAGTGACACGTCTTTTGGGCACCGATTGGGACTCCTTTACCATCTGAGCCTCTCCTCTCGTGACTCACGCGCAGCGTCAAAGAGACGCCTAAATCCAACGTGGCGGGGAAGGTGAGGTGGAGCAACGCTCAGAGCAGGGCGGATAACTTCATACCGGGGGGACGCGGAGGACGATTTATGCAACCAGGCACCTTTGGTAATTTGACTTTAAGGGAGTTGAGACATTTCTCCGGGTTAGCAGGCATTTAGGCTGTACTTAGTCTCTCTCTCTCTCGACTGCTCTCCTTAACTCCTTAAAATATCAGAATGCCCACATTTTTTAATCATGACCTATTCATTTTTATATTTTTGTTTTGACAAAACATTTTTGTCGGTTTCCATTAACAAGTTTCACGCCTCATTGTTAAAGATCAAGACATGAAGAGCTTTGGGGAAACAGGATGAATCTGTCTCTTACAGAGATCCGTACAATAATGGACAGGGCTATGCTCCTGTGCAAGGGTCAATGGTCCCTTTTTTTAGGGTCGGCTTGATATGACCCCACAGGCTCATGTTCCCATTGGCCTCTCAGGGGGCTCATCGCCTCGCCTTGACGCGGGAGAGCGGAGCGTCGCAGGGCGAAGTCACGAGTCCCACGAAGCATCAGCACACAGCGGGTCAACGACCCCTGAACCCCAAAGCCCCAACTCAGGGTTGTATTTAGAGACGCTGATATTTACAGAATCTGATTCCGTGTCTTTCACAGTTACCTCATCACGACTGCAGAGGAGCGGAGGTCAGAGGCAGAGCTGCTTTGTACTATCTGATCAGATTAAGAGAGACAGCCCAAGGCACAAGGTCAGTGACAAGTAGTATTACAGCAGTTCATTAGACCTTTATTTCATCTGCAGCAGGCAGCTTTTGCAAAGATATGTCATTAACTCTTTTAACTTGAATAATCTGTAAGGGCACTGATTTACTGCAGGTAACATAGAAGGTATAGAGGAAGGTTTTTCATCTTTTTTTTTCCGCATGATCGGATGTGCGATCTTTTTCTCTACGTCTGTAAAATTTCGATATTTTGATATTCTGAAAATACACATTTAATCCTGTGTTCTTCGGTTGGCGACATTGTGAGGTCATTGGACACCAGATGCTAAAAAACATTTCCCACTGTGTAATGTAGAAGAAATATAGAATTTGAAATGAAAATGTTGTTGATGTTGAACATCTTGTGTTACGCAGTCGGTCCGTTGAGAAATAGAATTAAATAAAACTATAAATCCATCAACATTCACATACACTTTCACCTGTTTGACAATACCTGCACCCTCGTGATGCTGTTGACCATGTAGCTCGTGGGCCCGTGCAGTGGGGATGTGTGTGTGTGTGCGTGTGTGTACGGTGGATAATGAAGAGGCATTGTGTCTCCTTATAATGACATCATGGCTCTGACAGAAGCTGGAGAAGATGCCCGGGGTCTCGGAGCGGAACTCTTCAGCTCGGCGCTGAGCGGGTACGTGCGAGTGTGTGTCCGTCCCCGGGCTACAGGAGTCCTCCTGGGCTTTGTGAACGAAAGTCAAACCGTCAAAGACAAAAAAACAAAACCTGACCACCAGCAATATGAGGCAGAGGGCAGGCCATTTGGCTGCTGCCCGCTCGCCGGGGCCTCAGCGGGAGAGCGCTTTGGAAGAGAGAGGGAGAAGTGCAAAAAGACTACAGAGAAAGAGAGACAGAGGGGTCTAGGAAGGGTTCAGAGGTCAATTCAGCCTGTAGGCCCGGGTGGCGCTTTCAGGGTTCTGGCCTGCATTGCATCATGGGAGTCCTTGGAGTGTCCTCTTTATCTTGCCTGTGCCCAGATAGATCCTTCCCAGTGGCTTTTTTACACACACAAAGCAACACACACACACACACACACACACACACACACACACACACACATGCACCTTGGTTCTTCACTGAGGTAACCTACCACATCATGCAGGAGCACGCATTTCAGGCTGCTTTTGTTTGCGAGTGGGAGTCCACAACTGGAAGAACTCTCGGCGGCCGCGTGAAATGCGCTCGCAGGGATTCCGAGTGTCGTGTGCCGCGGAGGCATCGAAGGCACATCTCGCGTGCGCGCTGAGTAAGATTGACAGGTTTCTTCTCTGAGCTGAAGTGGACCTCTCGCCCTGAGTGTCTGTGTAATGAGAGACAGGTCTGGTGACAAGCACTAATCAGCGCAGACGCTCGACCCCGCGGCGGCGAGGCCGAGACGCCGCCGACAGCTCCCGCGACCTGTGGTCGCGTGCGTGGACGAGCGCGTGTCAGTGAAGGTAACGGAGGAATGATTTTATGTTCAGTTTTATTCTTGTAAAAAAATGTTGGTGGAATCATTTTGTAAGGCGGAAGACATGATACGTGACCGTGTGGATCCACAATGACATGCTATGTGGGATTTAAACTTTTCTAAAAAAAATACTGCCGAATACATGAAGAAAAATAACTGTATGAAGATACCAGTTGGCCATTTTAAAGGGTTCAGTCTCTAGAATAATGATCAAACCGTCATCTTTACATTTAGATTGTGTTGTTGAAAGAAGAAAACCGTGGTTCAGTCACCACGCTGACGTAGTAGTAGTCAGTTATTCCAGAGGTGTAATATTTGAAGACGTTTTTCTGCACTGCAGTTTCATTATGACATTTTTTCTTTTCCCTCCCAAAACTCTTAAATTCAATTTTCTCCTCAAATACCCCAAAAGGATTTAAAAATGGTTCGAGGCAAGTTATCCCATAACTGCTCCCGAAAAAAGGTCCCATGTGTAGGAATAGGATGCGCCATGCACGTGTGTGTGTGTGTGTGCGCGCGCGCGTGGGCGCCTTTGTGCCGCCTCACATTACCGTCACAGTGACACTCGGCAGGAGTGACGGCGGCTTTCTAGGAGCATCCTCGGCGGACGACAAGGTCCGGAGCCGCAGAACAAAAGCCGGCGTCCCTGTCCCACTGCAGGTAAAGGGCCAGTCGGTAGACGTACGTTTGTTGTTATGACGACTCGGTGCCGACACACAAGAGAACAAAAACACAACATTTTCAAGTGTGATTAAAGGATTGACATGAGGAATGTGGGCCTGGTCGTTTTTATTATGCAGTGAAGCTTTTACAGCGGAGGGATTTCATGTGTGTTAGAAAAAGGTTTCAGGAAGAATTTTGAATTTCGTTTGTTCAAATGCATCTCAAAATACTGATTATTACACATGAAGATGACAAAACCAGCAATAAGATCTCTTTTACAAGATGGCAAATGAGATGAAAAGGATTTGATTGACAAGGCAGTAAGTGATTGACACGTCGGGCGTCATCGAGGCCTCAAAGACGAGGGCATACCTTGCACTCCGCACAACATCCTTTAAAAAGGTGTATTTACAAGACACACATCATTTATTGTTTGATTATTATTATTGAAAATTCTGTCAAAGTATAACATAAATTACATCAATCATAATTTCTTCCATGCAGAAAATAAATGCAGTGAAAAGTAGTTTCTTCTGTATTTCATTATAACAACTATGTGTAAAAGGGCAGGATTCAGCCTGTGTATGCAGGGAGAAAGCATCAAACGCACACGTTCTCACGCTATGGTCTATTAAATAACTCAATCTTCTTTGCAACTAAATACTCCACTTAACAACAAAACCACCTCCTACCCGAAAACACTTGTGCCTTGATCCTGTAGTGTCTGTGTATGCAGTTCTTCGGCTGTGTATCTGTTCCTCAGATAAGAGCAACACAGCCCAATCGCCTTATTCTAAGCGCTCAATGGGCTCCGTGGGGAATAATCAGTGTGGAAGTGGCGGCAATGCGGTCTATTTCGCTTGTGTTTTCAGGAGAGTTGAATTTACGACACAACTTAGGGAGATTAGGAGCATTTCCATTAACTGGACGAGGCGGCTAGCAGCTATCCGCGCAAACAGCGGCAAAAGTGCTGACGGAGCCAACAGTGTTTACCTGAGGAAGGAACAAAAGGGCGGACTTTATTCAACTATATCTTTCATGTTTGCTGCTCTATCATCGCTCTGAATAACTCATTCTGCAGCCTTCAGTCCGCGTCAATCCGAATGGGGAACACAACTTAAATAAACGTCGACGCAAAAATGCCCCCTTTTGTGCGCGAGGAGCGTAAACGCGACAATGTCGTAGTGCATCACCGCTCGGTACCAGCAATTATTGCGTCATTTATTGCACCGCGCATGGCGTTTAGTGTTCCCTGCACAGACAAAGTCACACGGTAAACCCTCCTTGAGATGAATAAATAAACATTTTACAAATACAGCTTCTTGGCAAAATCCGTATAAAGGAGACAGGGGCTGACTGGCCGACGCGTGCCGAAATGCGTCATTCCTATTTCCTCTCCACTTGTGTCCGCAGTCTGAGAGGCATCCGACGAGGACAGCCGGTCTCCCAGCATGCAGCTCTGGCTTCTGCAGTCCCACCATGCACGGCGTCTATTTGGGCCAGTCCACTGTGGCAAAGAAAGGGTGGGATTTGATATCATCCACGCCTCCCGCGCCTGCCCCCAGCCTCTCTACTGGGTTGTACTGGAGCAACTGCAGACAGACATAGAGACCATCAGAGGCATTTCAATAATAAGATAACCGGTGTTGAGGGTTCACAATTATATTTAAGATCCAAGCATGTTGCAGGCTCTGTTATTAACAATAGGGCCACTTCACGTTATGATGAGGTCTGGTGTATATCCTTACAGATGTTACACTCGTCTCTATCAGATAGTGTTTCTTGTACTGCATGTTCTTTAAAGTGAGGGTTTCTGTGCCTGTGGAGCCACTCAAACAGGCCGTGCTTACCCAGTTCTTCTTCTACAGTACTTATTCCTAACAAAGCCCAGTTAAAATACACGCATCATGCAAGACTCCCTCACCCATCCAGCAAAAGCAGCGAGTCATTTGTTGTGTTCATGTTATTTCAATCTGTGAATGACTCTCGCAAAGAAACTTCCTCCATGATCGGGAAAGTCTGGCAGTCGGGTGCTAGACGTGACAATAACAGAGTTACAGTGAACTCTACCAGCGGCACACCTGACTCTCACCTGCTCCAGCAGAGATCTGGCCTCCTCCGAAACAGACTCGGGGATGCTGAGAGCAGTGTGGCGACCGATTCCTGCTGGATGGCACCGCAGCAGAGACTGTGCGCAGGGAAGGACAGGAAGAGATAGCGATCAATCAAAACAAAGACAACCTGACACACACCTACACACACACAGACCCCCTGCAGAGCCTCAGTCAATGTGAGAGGGGGACAAATAGGAGGAGACCAGAGGGCCAGAGCAACTGAAACAACACTGATCAGACCAACTCCAACAAGGCAATGATTGAAGTACTGTTGCTCTTTCTTACATCTGATGTGTGTGTGTGTGTCACACAGAGAAAATGACGTGGACAGAATTTTTTTTGTTTCTTTTTTGATAATTTGTCCTTTTGTTTGTAATCATACAGCGCTATTTTACTGGAATAACCAACAGTTAAACATCCAGCGGACAATATAAAGCATTTTTATTTGTTTTTAGAGTAAAAAATGACAAGGTCAAACCGTCAATTACAAGGAATTGTTGCACTCTGGGGAGAAAAAAAATGACAAAACAAAATAAATAGAAATAATCTCGATAGAGAGAGAAAGGGAGCACAAGACCTATGAATGCTTTTCAACCACAGAATGTAGCCCCATTGTTAAAATAATTGACAATAATGACCATAATCACTGTGTGTTGCAACAGGACATCTTTGAGCCTTCCCACTCCTCCAAATTCACGGTTCAACTTTAATGTGTTTTTTTCACTTGCCTGCAGACAAGTGGATCACAAATCTAATTGCCTGCACGTCGTTTTTTTATCCTGGCCCTACCTACAAATTGTTTAATCTAGTTATAGAACAACAACTTTGTTGTTAGTGTTCTTCTTGCTCTCAGCCTCGGGGGAAAAACTATGGAAACAAACATTGGGAGTTTTGCCCACATGATCTTTGTTTTGGGGTCTTTTTTCCCATCAGTTAGGTCGGTCTGCCTCTCTCTCTCCCTCCTAGTACTACTGCAGGAGTTCTGGCGGGGTTCCTAGCCAGAGTCAAGACTGCTCCAGGCAAGATCTTATCCTGCAAGGATCAAGAGACTCTTATCTGTGCCTGTGTGTGTGTGTGTGTGTGTGTGTGTGTGTGTGTGTGTGTGTGTGTGTGCGTGTCCTTGCCAGCGCTGTACTCAGACATAATCATCAAAGGAGACATCTGTGTGACGGAGTTGTTGTTTTTTTCCAGGTGAGTGGGTGTGCAGTGTTTTAAACTAGCTACCAGCTCGACTCATGTGTTGGGCCATAGATGGTAGCCGCAGATCGCAGATATGAAAAAAAGCCCACTGGTCATCAGTCATAAAAGACCAGGTAATAACTGAAGGGACACTGTGCACCTGCACAGGGTGTCTCTGCGTGTGTTTTAATTTGTAGAAAGCAGCAAGTTATAATTAGCCTGTTTGTGAATACGTCTCGTTTGTCTGGCCAACAAAAAAAAAAAAAAAAGATCTTTAACATGCTCCTGTCCTTCCGGAGTCTTTAAGGACGGTCCCCCGTCCTCCCCCCGACCCAGGACCGGCCGAGGAGCGGCGCCTCGAGAGCTGCCCCGGTCTCCACCCT